>NC_142143.1:21521363-21672878 GCF_024610735.1 Ursus americanus | reverse complement strand
TTTTTTTTCCACCTGTGCTTTTGGTGTCATATCTAAGAAATTATTGCCAAGGTGAATGTTATGAAACCTCCCCAGTATTTTCGTCTAGGAATTTTATGGCTTCAGGTCTTATGTTTAAGTCTTTAATCCAAGAGTTGATATTTTGTGTATGGTGTAAGGTAGGAGTCCTATTTCATTCTTTTGCATGTGGGTATCCAGTGTTCCCCAGACCATTTATTGAAGAGACCATCTTTTCTACAGCGTGTATTCTTGGCACCTTTGTTGAAGATCGGTTGACAGTATTTGCATGGATTTATTTCTGCATTCTCTATTCTGGTCCATTGTTTCTATGTCTCTTCTTATGCCCATATTATACTGTTTCGATTTCTATAGCTTTGTATTATATTTTGATATCAGGAAGTGTGAGGTTTCCAGCTTGGTTATTCTTGCTCAAAACTGCTTTGGCTATTTGTTACTATGTGGTTCCACATGAAATAATTTTTTTTTATTTCTGTAAAAATGGTCATTTGGATTTTGATAAGGATTGACTCTGTAGATTGCTTTGGATACTAGGGACATTTTAACAATATTAATTCTTCTAATCCATGAACACAGATGTCTTTCCATTTATTTGTATCTGCTTTAATTTCTTTCATCAATGTGCAGGGTAAGCCCTGATAGTTGGCTTTTCTGTTTGAAACGCAAGTGCTTGACTTAAGCTTTGATTGCCCAGGCATCCACTTCACAGGGGTCTCTGCTTCAACAAAGGCTATCTGGAATAAACACATGCCAGGCACACTGTAGATAAAGAACCAGGCCACCTCCCCACACTGAGGTCCTTGTTTTAGAGATTTTAGTTGATTTTGATAACTGACCATTTGAGGCCACTTGTTTTTGTTTTTTTTTTTTTCTCTTCCTGAGCTTCAAGTTCCTGCTTTGTGTTTTGAATTGACCAATAAAGAGTGAGCTCAAGAAATCCTAGGCCCTTGCCCTCCATCCCAATAAAAGCAGAATCTCAGGTCCCTGTTGTCTGTCTCTGTCTCTGTGTCTCTCTCTATTGGAGATCTCATTCTGTTCCCTGCCCCCCCCACCATCCCCACCCCCCCCCCCCCCGCCTGTGTGCCTTGTATGCTCCAGGGCTTGAAAATAATTAATTCTTTCTTCTTCTTCAAAGTTTCCTAATAGTTATTGCTGAAGGGCATCTTGCAATCATAGAAAGGACCACAAGGGTTGGTCCAGTTGTAACATTGGTTTAGAAAGGGGAGATGTCTGTGGGAAGCTCGCTGGAGCTTAGATGAGTGCACCCAGTCATTTCTAGCCAATGGCATTATTATCAATAGGCTGAGCCTGGCACAAAACACAGTGTTTTACAGTTTTCAGTGTACAAATCTTTCACCTTTTTGGTTAAGTTTATTCTTAAGTATTTTATTCTTTTCGATGTCACAGTAAATGGGGTTTAAAAAAATTTTCCTTTTTAAGGGTGCCTGGGTGGCTCAGTCAGTTAAGCATCTGACTCTTGATTTCAGCTCAGGTCAGGATCTCAGGGTTGTGGGATCAAGCCCCGTGTTGGGCTCCATGCTCAGCATGGAGTCTGATTGAGGTTCTCTTTCTCCCTCTCCCTCTGCTCATCCCCCCACTTGTGCTCTCTCTCTCTAAAATAAATAAATAAATGAACAAACAAATAAATAAAATCTAAAAAAAAAGAAATGCAACTGATTTTCATATTTTGATTTTTGTATCCTGCAACTTTGCTGAATTTGTTTATTGATTTAATATTTTTTGTGGTTTCTAGGGTTTTCTACCTATAAAAATGATGTCGTCTGTAAACATAGATAATTTTACCTCTTCCTTTATGATTTGGATGCCTTTCCCCTCCTTTTCTTGCTTAATTGTCCTGGCTAGAACTTCCAGTATTATGTTGAATAGAAGTGGCAAGAATGGGCATCCTGGTCTTGTTCCAGATCTTAGAGGAAAAGCTTTGTTTTTCATTGAGTAAAGATGCTAGCTGTGTGCTTTCCATCTATGACCTTTATTGTGTTGAGGTAAGGTCCTTCAATTTAACTATACTGATTGAAAAAAATCTGATTCATGTAGATCAAAATTGATCTATATACTATAGTAGGGAGTAGGTGTGCCCAGATTTTAACATGAGGGGTGAGAAACTTGGGAACTCCATTTATGGGTGGGGAGTGAGCATATAAAAAAATCACCACTTAGGGGTGCCTGGGTGGCTCAGTCAGTTAAAGTGTCTGCTTTTGGCTCAGGTCACGATCCCAGGGCCCTGGCATTGAGCCCTGCATCGGGCTCCCTACTCAGCAGACAGTCTGCTTCTCCCTCCCTCTGTCTGTTGCTCTGCCTACTTGTTCTCTCTCTCTCTCTGTCAAATAAATAAATAAAATCTTAAAAAAAAAAACACCAGTTAGGATGTAAGCTCCTGGGGGAGCAGATGTTTTCATCAGTTTCATCCTCTATTATTTGCTTAGTGACTCTAACAGTGCCTAGCACAGAGGGGGTGCCCAATAAATATATATGGAATGACTAAGAATGGGTTACCTTTTATGTGTGACTCACGATCTGTCACCACTTCCTGAAAGGTTACCCATTACTGACAAGATACCGCTCCCGGACACTATGACAACTGCCACAGCTTAGCAGTAAGAGTTAATTTAAACTCCATAGACTTCTAGGGGTTGGGTTTCAAAAGGTTTGTTAACCTCCTGAAATTAGAAGTGTTACATAATATGTGCATATAATAAACATATATTCTATGTTGGGGGAGAAAGCCCACAGATTTTTTTAATATTCTCAAAGGAAAGTGTGATCCAACATTTTCAGAACCACAGCGTGTGATGAGTGTCTCCACACTGAAAGAACAACTAGGAAATCCTGACAAACCAGAAACTTTGGTCAGGCAGACTTGGGTTGAAATTTCAACTCTGCCTCTTGATGGCTGGGTGATCTTGATTAAGTTTTAAAATCTGCCTTAGCTTCAATTTCTTTATCACAAAATGGGGATGATAATGACAAATCTGTAGACATAGCAGTGGAACCTGAACTTGAACCAAAATCTTTCCGTCTCTAAAGCCCATATTTTTGACAACTACTGTCCTGCTGTCATTAAATGAGATTATCCATGTGAAAGTGCTTGGTGTAGAGTAGGCACTCAGTAAATATTTGTTAAAGCAAAAACAAAAAAGACAAACAACCAAGAAGAAAAAGCCATCCTAGAAATTCCTCTTTGTCTGATTAAGGAATGTTCAAATTAAAAATATGTTTGTTATTGTTATTATAAAATCAACTCCAAAATTTGGGGGAAAGAGAAGGTATAAACTGTTGTAAGTTAGGCTAAATATGGAATAAGGAGATTCCAGTGAGTCTTTGACAGGGAATGGATAACTAGACTCACCTAACATTCAGAGGAAGAGTACTGTGAGTCCTCTAGACCTTATTGACAGAATCTACTCCTGGATCATCTACTCCTACATATACGGGACCCCCATTTCACTAGGATCCAGCAGGAAACAGAGTTCTATGTTAATTATGGTTGTCCCTCTGCCTGAACAACGGCTGAAGGACAATCCGTCATGGAATACAGGAGTTCTAGCTGCTGTCCATTTCCAGAAGGGGAATGATTCAGTGATTCAAAAGAGAGAAGGACTGCCTCGCTCTTTGGAGTCATTTCATGGTAGTTAGGAACAGAGCTTTGGCTCAGGCATTAGCTGTTTCATTGCATTACGCTGATAAGAGACAAGTGATAGGAATTAGGTTTGCTTACATTGCAATAGTAATCTTACTTGTTGCATTTGATTTTTTTTCTCAAAATCTTTCATGGTTTTGAGATGTGTTTATTTAATTGGGCTGGAGAATGAATGATCCTATCTGTGTTCCTCAATCAGATTTGAGCGGTTTTCATCAAGTGGCTACTTTGTGTCAGGCCCATACATTATCTCATTTAAGCTTCATAACAACGTGGTAAGGTTGACTGTATCATGATTTTCATTTTTCAAATAAAGAATCAGAGGTGCAGAGAAGTTACCAAGTGGAGAACATTGCCCAACTGCCCATCGCTAGTAAGTTGTGAAGCTAGGAAGCAAACCCAGGGCTTCTGAGTCTACTTTCTATTACATTTTACTAGGCTGTGCATTAGTGTAACAGGACGGTATTTTAAAAATGGCATTTTGTGGCAGCCAGAAGGAGATCAAAACAAATATTAAAGACAGTATTGTTAGACATGGAAGTCTGGACTTGCCAAGAAATGCCTTTAATGCTACGTAATAGGAATGCTGGTATTTAGCTTGACACAGTGTCTCTTAATATCACCTGCTCCTAAAATGCAACCTAGGTGTTTTTGTAACCTGCTCTGGTGGTCCTAATAAAGTTTAAGTCATTTTCAGCATCTACAGAAAACAGAGTAAAATTAAAAATTATGGGGAACCTGAAATTTTTTTGTTTTATTTTACAAAGCAAATGTCTGGTCACAAATAAAAGTTTAAAACAGATCTCAAAATTTCTTGGTACTCACTTCTTTTGTCTGATAACATGGACATCGTGTAAAACACCCAAGACTTGTATAGAGCAAAAGTGAGGGGGAAATTAACTTTTATTGGGTACCTAAGGTTTACCAGTCATGTTTACATACTTCATCTCTTTAAAGCCCTGAGAAAATCCTGTAAGTTGGGTAATATTAGATTCATTTTAGAAAAAAACAAAAAGCAAACAAATAAAAAAAAACCCACATATTCAGAAGATCAAATAAATTACTGACAGCTGCAAAGTTGAGACATGGCAAAGCTAAGATTTGAACCCAGATCATGTTTTTTTTTCATTTTATGATGTTGCCACATAGTTGATAAGAGCCAGAGAAGGTGAGTGTACCCAAAAGTTACCCTTTAGTTGAAACAACTCACTGTAAACTCACTGTAAGCCAGTTATGAAATGTTGGAGATGGAAGGCATTTATAGATAATGTAGTCGAACTTTTTGATTTAATAGGTGAGGAGAGTATACCTTACCTCTGAGTTATTAACTCAAAAAGGTTAAGAATGTTGTGTAAGATCACAGAGGAAGGGCAAGCATCTATGTCTTCTAAATCCCAGCTCAGTGCTGTCCGTGTTCTATCAGTATGGATAATAGTTAAGAACATGGGCCTTAGAGCTACACACTACCCATCTTCAAATTCTGGATGATCAGGGAAAGTTACCCAGCCTGTCTTGGTCTATTTATTCAACTGCAATATAAATAACAGTACTTCGTAGAATTAATTAAATGAGTTAATACTTGCAAAGTGTTTAAGTCAGTGCTTGTCTCATAATAAATACTTAATAAGCATTAAGTGTTACTATTCTTACCTTGTCTCCCAAGGCCCAAGCCCACTATAGAAGCTGCTGGAGTGGTTGAACTGAAGGAGAAATAGTATAAATAGTATAAAAAGGCAAACGCTTCTGTGAGAGCATCATGAAGTAGCCCCCTGTAGAGATGGTAAGGGAGGGCACACAACAGACAGAGTAAATTCCATAGAGACTCAGCACTAGGAACTCATGAGGGTGGAGGTCTGGGTAGGCCTCACGGTGTAATCCCAAATGGAGTAGCTCAGAAAGCCATAGAATGTAACCAGAAGCCACACTGGCACACTGTGATAGGAACTAAAGAGAACATTCCACCCTGAACAAGGATAATACACTTTCTTCCCTGCTCCCTCTCTTCCTCCCTCCCTCCTTGCCTTCTTGCCTGCTTTCTTTCCTGCCTTCCATTCACCAAATGTTTTCTGAGTGACTAGTGTGTGCCAGGCCCTGGAATAATGTGCACAAAATGAAGTCTCTACCCTCATGGAACTTACTTTCTAGCGGGGAAGACGGGTGATGAACAAAGACACACATATGTAATATAGTGGAAAGGGCTACGAAGGGGTATAAAGTCATAGGGGGTGCTATTTTTTTAAGGTAGGGTGATCAGGGGTGCCTCTCGGAGGAGGTGGCCTTTGAGCAGAGACCTGAATGGAGTGAAAAAATCAACAATCACTGTCTGATAAGAGACTATGGACTATGAAAACAAACTGAGGGCTTCAGAGGGGAGGGGGTTGGGGGAATGGGATAGACCGGTGATGGGTAGTAAGGAGGGCACGTATTGCATGGTGCACTGGGTGTTATACGCAATTAATGAATCATCGAGCTTTACATCGGAAACCGGGGATGTACTGTATGGTGACTAACATAATATAATAAAAAATCATTAAAAAAAAAAAACCCAATCACTGTCTGGAGAAAGAACATTCTAGACTGAGGTGAAAGCGAAGCAAATCCCAACCTATAGTGGGAAAGCTGAATGTGATTTTCAGAATAGGAAGAAGGTCTGTATGGTTAGAGCAGAGAGAGCAAGGAGTATAGACAGGGGTCAGATCACCTAGTACCTGTAGACTGAGGCATGGCCTAAACAACAGGGAAGCTTCACAAATGGTAGGGAAGTCTAGCAACTGTGTGTACTCGGGGTCATGTGAGTAGTCTACCCCACTTCCAAAGTATGTCACTGACAATCGCTTCTTTGTAGAAATAAATGAAGGGTGGATACTTTAAAAAAGAATATAGATTAGCCAGCTTGTATGTGCCTAAAGTGAAAAAACAATTGAAGCTATACGAGAAAAAAAAAGGAAATAGGTTTGACATGTTCCACATACTTGATATTCATATCATGTTAATAACATGTGAAACATATTACACTAATGGGTGCTGTTTAATTCAAGCTGAGGAACTTATTCCTAAAGCAGCAGCCTGTGGGACATGGGTGGGAGTGAGGGTTGTGGCAGGGCAGGAATGCATTCAGACAGGCACTTCCCAGAAGCATACCAAGACCAGTCTTGATACTTCTGGAGGTCCTTGGGAAAAGAGTTACTTGAGTCTCCTTGATTTTTTTCACATTATTTCAGAAGATGCAACAAAGAGGTGATGCCTAGGCCAACACTTCCAGTGAAAGATTACCTTAAGGATCTTGTCTAGGCAAGGGTTTTTGAGTCAAAGAAGAGCATGTATGAAATAAACTAAAATTGAACCTGGCTAGGTGCTCTTTTTCTTTTGCAATTAGGAAGATACTGATTGAATATACCCATCAAATTGTAGGTGTTAGGAGAGGAGAAGCCACAGTGACAAAGTCTTTTATGAAGAAAACTCATAGTCAAGCAGACACATTTCTATTAAATAAAGATTGGAGAACATACTTTATATAAACACCACAAAATTTCACTGGTTAAAAAAGTGCACACAGCTTTTGGAGGGGTCCCAATTCCAGACTTCACATTATATTACAAAGCTGTAGTAATCAAAACAGTATGGTACTAGTACAAAAATAGACACATAGATCAATAGAACACAAGAGAAAACCCAGACATGAACCCACAATTATATGGTCAATTAATCTTCAACAAAGCAAGAAAGAACATCCAATTGGAAAAAAACTGTCTCTTCAACAAGTGGTGTTAGAAAAACTGGACAGCAACATGCCAAAGAATGAAACTGGCCCACTTTCTTACACCATACACAAAAGTAAATTCAAAATGGATCAAAGGCCTAAATGTGAGACCTGAAAGCATAAAAATTCTAGAAGAGAACAGAGACTGTAACTTCTTTGACATCAGCTGTAGCAACTTCTCTCTAGATATATCTCCTAAGGCAAGAGAAACAAAAGCAAAAATAAGCTATTGGGCTTCATCTACTTATCTGCACAGCTAAGGACATAATCAACAAAACTATAAGGCAGCCTACGGAATGGAAGAAGGTATTTGCAAATGACATATCCAATAAAGGGTTAGTATCCAAAATATAGAAAGAACTTATAAAACTCAACACCCCAAAAATGAATGATCCAATTAAAAATGGGCAGAAGACATGAATTTTTCCAGAGAAGACATCCAGATGGCCAAAAGATGCATGAAAAGATGCTCAACATCACTTATCATCAGGGAAATGCAAATGAAAACTACAGTGAGTTATCATTTCACATCTGTCAGAATGCCTAAAATCAACCACACAGGAAACAATAGGTGTTGGCAACAATGTGAAGAAAGGGGAACCTTCTCGCACTATTGGTGGGAATGCAAACTAGTGCAACAGTATGGAGGAAAACAGTATGGAGGTTCCTCAAAAAGTTAAAAATAGAACTACCCTATGATCCAGCAATTGAACTACTAGGAATTTACCAAAGAATACAGAATTACTAATTCAAAGGGATACATGCAGCCCAGTATTATAGCAGCATTATATACAATAGCCAAATTATAGAAATAGCCCAAATGTCTACTGGCTGATGAATAGATAGATAAAGAAGATGTGGGATGGAGATTTATATATATATAATGGAATATTACTCAGCCATAAAAAGAATGACATCTTGACATTTGCAATGACATGGATGGAGCTAAAGAGTATAATGCTAAGTGAAATAAGTCAGCCAGAGAAAGAGAAATACTATGCTTTCATTCATTTGGAATTTAAGAAACAAAATGAACAAGCAAAGGAAAAAACAAGAGAGCGAGAATGGCAAACCAAGAAACAGACTTTTAACTTCCCGATGGTTACCAGGAGGAAGGTGGGTCAGGGGATGGGTTGACTAGGTGATGGGCATTAAGGAGTGCATTTGTTGTGATGAGCACCAGGCGATGTATGGAAATGTTGAATCACTATATTGTACACTTGAAACGAATATTACACTGTATGTTAACTAACTGGATTGAATTTAAGTAAAAACTTTAAAAAATGCACACAGCTTAGGAAAACACTTGCTATCAAAATGGAGTACATAAAGACACATATGAAATCATATTCATTTTGATGAACAATACCAGAGTCTGAATTGATAAAGGTTCTCAGTTGGAAACATTGTTCATTTGTAGTTTGGGATTTAAAGGCTATTTATTTATTCTATGTTTTGGTTTGAAATAATTAGCTATTAGACCCACTAAGGTATTTTCTTTTCATGTCAGGTATACAATGGCTTCAAAGTCACGACGAGGTTGGATGGAAAGGAAGTGAACAAAGAAGTTAAAAGAAAATATCGACATTTCTCCAACAAGCAATCGATGAAAATGTGTCAACACTTATGAGCATCTTTAGCTGGCGATAATACAATGAAAATAAATAATGTAAGCAAAAGAGTATTGTTGGCTATTCATAGAATATATTCACTGTTGTTCAATAAAATTCTGAGAGACAAAGATTTAAGGTGAATGAAAATTATCAGTTCTAATATTTGAAAATTCCAGCAGCTCAGAGAATATTTTTAGTGCCCTAAATGTAAAATTTAAAAATATTTTATTAAGAAAATATTATTCAATCTTTTGAGAAATTTGCATTTCACAGCAAAGACGGAACATAGCATCTTTAGCTGAGTTATTTTCTGTAGAAGTCAGAGCCATTTTGTGGTATATGATTAGCACATTCTAAAGGCAAAGATTCCAGAAAGTTTAAATTTAGTTGTAAAAAACTGAAGGCATTTATCCATTCACGTATAACATGAAAATGCAAGCTTCACTTTCAGTGTGTTTAAATGCCACACATTATAATGGAAACTCTGAAATGTGATCACCAATATGATTTCACATTTAGAAATCAAATAAAAAAGAGGCTGAGACAGTCATATTTGATACCAAAAAGTGGTTGTCATAGGAGAACAAAAATCTCTTATGCTTTGAGGAAAGTAACATACTATTCTTGACGGATATCCTAGGTCAGTGGAGATTGTAGAATATAAGTATAGGAATACAATATTTTATATCACTCTAAAAGTCAATGATCAGAAATAACAGTTGAAATTTCATGTGCATATAGTCAATAGGCATTATTGGTAACTTAAGAAAGAACCTGGTGAATGATGATAGACAGATAGATGTAGATTCGATAATATTTAAGATTTTATAATTGATGAGCTTATCATATTAGGATACACTATGATATGTGGGAAAGAAACCTATAAAGACCTTAAATTTCCAAATAAGGAAAAGTATAGTCCAATTTGTTTTGTTCTATCTATGTCGTTATATTTAGATTTTTTCATAGACAGCATACAGTTGGGTCATGTTTTTTAACAATATTTTAACCCAGTCTTTGTCTTTTAATTTACATTTAATGTAGTTATTGATAGAGTTGAATTTAAATCTATTATCTTGCTATTTGTTTTCTATTTATTCTATTCTTGTTCCTTTTCCCCCAGTTTCTGCCTTATGGTGGATTAATGGAGGATCTGTTTTAGTATTCCATTTTATCTCCACTACCAACTTATTAACTAAACCACTTTGTTTGGTTTATTTATTTTTAGTTGTTGTCTTGAGGTTTACAATACGCATTTTTAGCCTCCTATTTCAGTCTATCTTCAAATAGTATACCACTTGAAATATAACACGATCTTTACAATAGTTATAATCCCATTCCCCCATCCTTCATGCTATTATTATCATATATTTTACTTCTGTGTATGTTAAACCTCATGATACATTGTTATTATTTTTGCTTTAAACAGTCAAGTATCTCTTTTGTAAATTTTTAAAATGAGAAAAAATCTTTTATTTACCCATATGTTTATTATTTCCAACACTTTTTATTGTTTTATGTAGGTTTGATTTCTCTGGTATCATTTTCTTTCTAACAGAAAGAAACATCTTTAACATTTCTAACAGTGTAGTTTGCTGGAAATGAATTATCTCAGATTTTGTTTGCCTAAAAAATTTATTTCACTTTTATTTTTGAAGGATATACTTATTGGATGTAGCACCTAAATCTACAGTTTTATTCATTCAGAACTTTAAAGATATTTGTTCTGTTGTCCTACGGTTCGTATGATTTATGACAAGAAGCCTGCAGAATTTTTTATCTTTGTACCTGTGCCTGTAATTTTTTTTTTCCTCCTCTGGATGCTTTTAGATTTTTAGTGATTTGATTATGCTCTGTCTTGGTGTTGGTGTTGGTGTTGGTGTGTGTGTGTGTGTGTGTGTGTGTGTGTGTTTATCCTGCTTGGGGTTTTATGGGTTTATAGCTCTCATCAAATTTATAAATTTGGTGGCCAGTATTTCTTCAACATCTCACCCTCATTTTTAAACATATTATATAATCATAAAAATACATATATATGTTACACATATAATTAGACTGCTTAATATTATTCTACAAGTATACTTTTTTTTCCCCAAATTTTAAAATCGATATTCGTGATTTTGGATAACTCTCTTGCTATGTCTTCAAGTACATAGACTTTTTTCTTTTGCAGTATCTAAGCTGCTCTTAATCCTATATGGCAAATTTTTCAAGTTGGATGTATTTTTTCTAGAATTCCATTTGGGTTAAAAAATACCTTCTATTTTTCTTCTCCTGTTACGTTTTTTCTTTAAATATTTGCACGTGGTGATAATAGGTATTCTGACATCCCTGTGTGCTAGTTCCACCATTTCTGTCATCTCTGGGTCTGTTTCAATTTTTTCTCCTGGCTGTAATTTGACACATTTTCTTGCCTCTTGGCTTGTGTGGTAATTTTTGATAGAATGCTGAAGATTAAATATGCTCCATTGTTCATTATCTAGGTTTTGACTTCCTTTAAAAATGTTATTTTTTTCTTGGCAGGCAGCTAAATTATTTGTTAAGCACTTTAATTACTTCAAATCCCTTTTAAAGCTCTGCCAGAGTGGGGTGAGAGAAGTATTCTCTCTAGTCTGGGTCAGCCCTACTATTCAGGTGTGATCCCTTTGGGGTCTCCACTTAATGCCCCAGGTAATCTAGAGGACTCTCCAGACTGACTAGTCAGAGATCCAATGTCTTCCTACCCTATACAAATTCTGGGAATTGTTCTTACAAATCTCTGGTTTTTCTTTGTTTGGCTAGTGGAATTTAACTCTACTCATGGAAGGCCTAATACTTAGCATGTACTAGGCATATTTTTGAAGCTTTTTTTTTTTCTGCATAGCCCTTTACTTTCTAGATCTCTGTCCTGCAACCTCTAGCCTCAGCTTCCCCAAACTGATCTCTGTCTACTGAGCCAGCAAGGAAGCCAAGCTCTTTTGGGTTACCTTTCCTTCTCCTCATAGTCCATAACTGCCTCCAGGCAGAAATCTGGGGCAATCATAGAAATCACTCCATATGTTTCCCTGTTTTCAAGATCATAGTCCTACACTGCCTATAGTCCAGTATCTGAGCACAGGTGGTCCATATATTTCATCCAGTTTATAATGGGTGGTTGTCCAGACCTGGATACTCCATTATGGCCAGAAACATTAAGTCCCAAGTCTGTTTTAGATACTTGTAGACCAAACAATTCCTACAGACAACATGAGAGTAGAAATGATTGTATCATAATTCTTGAAGAAAACTGTTATCCAGGTAATGTTGCATGTAATATAATCTAAGTAAGTTGATTTTGATAATATGTTTGCAGAGGCTACTTCAATCTGCTGAGATATTGAAATGAGTGCCCCAAAGGAAGGGACATTTGAAACGAAATAACAGTTAATCATCAATCATTAATTAAATAGCTGTTTTGTGACAGGTACTGAACTGGGCTCTAGATGCAGTATTTGTTGCAGTCATTCTCGTACTCATTTTTGATAGGAAGTGTATGGGCTAATCAGAAGAAGAAATTGGATTATTCAAAGATCTGGATGCTGAGATAACTAGAATTTGATATCAAACATGAATCAATACCTTAAAGTAGTTTTTATTAAATAATTATTAAACACAAAAAAAGACATGAAATTCATGTAAATTTTAAAGTAGTGATTTTCAAACTTTAATGTGCAAACAAATTACCTGGGTTCTTGTTAAAATGAAGATTCTGATTCAGGCAGTCTGGGTGGGACCTGTTTCTGCAGGGCTAACAAAAAAAATCCCAGGTGATGCCGGTGTTCTCTAATCTGCAGACTATCCTTTGAAAAGCAAAAGTACTGATAATACAGTGATCACCCGTGTACCCTGTGTTATTAATGAGTAAGAAAAAGGACATTATCATTATCCCTGATGTCTTCTGTGTCCCCTTCCCTGACCCCATCTCCTTCCCTCTTTCTTCAAGGTAACTACTCTCCTAGGTTTGTTTTTATTATCCTTTTGTTTTTCTTGATGGTCTTATCACATATGCTTGTCTCTCTAAATATATATTGTTAGGTTTCGTATATTTTTGAATGTGAGAAATTAATATAAATAGAATCATTTGTATATATTCTTTTGCAATTTTTTTTTTGCATCACATTATATTCCTGAAGTTAGTTCATATTGTGTGTGTTACCTTAGGTTGTTCATTTAAGCTGCTGTATAAAATTCTTTTTTATGACTAGTCACGATTTATCTATTTACTGTTGATGGACTTTGGAATTTCCATTAAAAAAAATTTTTTTAAAGATTATTTATTTATTTGAGAGAGAGAGAGCGCATGAGCAGGGGGCAGAGGGAAATGGAGAAGCTGGCTCCCTACTGAGCAGGGAGCCTGACACAGGGCTCGATCCCAGGCCCCAGGATCATGACCTGAGCCAAAGAAAGATGCTTAACCGACTGAGCCACCCAGGCACTCCATGGAGTTTCAGTTTAATACTGTCATGAAAATTCTTGTACAATTCCTGGTGAATATATGCAAGACGTAATCCGATTATATACACGGGTACTGAATTGCTGGTTCTCAGTCTGTTGCTGGGACCGTTTCTAATCTCATCCCTGTACCTTCCATCTTTAAATGTTCTGCATGCTATACAATCTGGTAACCTGTGTAATTCTCACAATCACCGTGTGAGGCAGGTACAGTTCTCCCACTTATTGGTGAGAATACCAAACCACTGGGAAGTTAACTTGCTGAAGTCACATAGCTAGTACGTAATAAAATCCGGGAGTTGATTCTAGACAGTTTGGCTCTAGAGCTTAAATTCTACACCACTAGTAGATTCTGTGTACATAGTGCCTATTCTCTCTCTCTCTCTCACACACACACATAAACAAAACTTATAAACAAAGCACTGTGGGAATCTATAGATAAGAAGATTCAGTCCTGCTCTTAGAGAACTTATAATCTGTTTGGGAAAATAGAATATTTACATGTAAAAAGATAACAATAGGAGAGGGTACATATGAAGTGACAGATGAATGGCATGATCAAATCAGGCCACAGAGGTCATGGAGCATGGGCCAGGGAGAGGTTACAAAACAGATGGTCTCAAACTGATGAACGAGACCCACCTGTATGATTGGCTCCTGCCCACCATTCCGTACTTATGATCTGACATCCACCAAACTCTAGTTACATTGATTTTCCTTTTGCGATCCCAAATGTCATGTTTATTCCTATCTCAGGAACTTTACACGGCTGCGCCCTCTGCCTGGACTGCTCTTTCTCCAAATGTTGGCAAGGCGGGCTTCTTTATTATCATTCTGAACTCGGATCACATGCACTGTCCTTAAGGAGAATTTCCCTGACAACCCAACCTGAAATACTGTTCTAGCCTTGCTGCAGTCCACTAGCCTATTTGATTCCCTATCTGAAATTATCTCGTCTGTTTATTTACCTGTTTTATTGTTTCTTTTTACCAGAATGAAAGCTCCACAAACAAGGAGCTTATTTGTCTTATACTTGTCTATTTTTTCCCTTCCCTCAAATAGTTTCTGAAGTTTCTACTTCATCTACAAAATCTTTGTAGAGCTATCAGGGAATGTCTCTCTTTGACCTATTTTGACATCCTTGGCTCAGTTTATTTGTACAAAAGAAGATATTTTTAAGTGTTTGTTTCTTCCCCTCACATCTTCAAAACACGGAAGAAACATGGTTCGGAAGGTTTTTTGATTTGTCATCACCGTTGGGAGTTATCAATGAGTAATAGAAAAGACTGCTTCTTTGTAGTTGGTTTCTTTTGAAACATTCCTCTACTTTGTAGGTCATGCTGATGGCATTTCCTTTGCACTCATCTTTCCAAATATTTATCAGCCATTACAGGCTTTTCTTGCTGCTTGAAACTTAATTGAATGAATTCTTTGGTTCTTATGAACAGATGAACACAAATGGATTGCTGAAATACTCCAAGGAAACAGTGAGTTGCAGGAAAGATTTTATTTTTCATTTATGATATATTTTGGTAATTAAAGAGTCATTTCTTTGGTTAAGTGCTAACAGCAAAGTGATGAATATTGTGCAGGGTAAAGCTGTGAATTACAGAATACTTTTAACTCTGTTTAAAAATCTGATCAACATTAATTTTACTTTATTAATTTGCTCTGTGAAATAAATACATTACTAATTACATGCAAAATATATTTAATTTTCCTACTGGAGGTCTACCACGTTCATTTTAGCCCTATTTGTAGAAATGTTATTTGAAATGTCAAAGTAAATTATAATTATATTGAAATAATATTGGTTTTCAATTATGAAATAATTTTTTATACAAAACTGATTTATTAAATATCATAAATACCCATAATATCTTACTTTTACATATGCTTCTGTTTTTAAAGAGTATATATAATTGACATATATAATA
Source organism: Ursus americanus (assembly GCF_024610735.1). Taxonomy (NCBI): domain Eukaryota; kingdom Metazoa; phylum Chordata; class Mammalia; order Carnivora; family Ursidae; genus Ursus; species Ursus americanus. Next base: position 21,657,422 of record NC_142143.1, on the reverse strand, counting down.
TGTAAAATTATTTATTCACTGACATATATCTATATAAATTTATATCTATGTTTATATAGCTATAATCTGTATTAGTGAGGTTTAAAAATTTGCCTTATAACACAATGATAGCAGGAGATCATGAAGATAATAATTTGTGGCCTTACTATTTTCTTAAAAAGATTTTGTTTATTTATTTGAGAGAGAGAGCACAAACATCAGGGAGGGGCAGAGGCAGAGGGAGAGGGACAAGCAGACTCTGTGCTGAGCAGGGAGCCCACTGTGGGGCTCAATACCAGGACCTGGAGATCATGACCTGAGCTGAAGGCAGATTCTTAACCGACTGAGCAACCCAGGTGCCCCAATTTATGGCCTTTTTAATATCAACTTTCAATTACTAGGGATGCTTGTATTAGTTTGCTGGGACTACCAGAGCAAAGTATCACAGACTAAGTGGCTTAAACAACAGAGATTTATTTTCTCACATTTCTTTACACTAGATGCCTGAAATAAGTGTCAGCAGGTCTGGTTTCTTCTGAGGCCTCTCTCCCTGGCTTATAGATGGTTGTCTTCTCACTCCGTGTTCACATGGTCTTCCCTCTGTACATGTCTGTGTCCTAATTTCCTTTTTTTAAAGGACACTAGTGGTAAATGGGTTAGGTCCCACCTTAAGGATCTTATTTTAAATTAATTACCTCTTTAACTACCTTATCTTTAAATACAGTCATATTCTGAGGTCCTGGGGGTTAAGACTTCAACATATGAATTTGGGGGGATACAATTCAGTTCATAACACTTGTGTATATTATGAGAAGAACAGTAATTAATATGTAACTTGTTTTAAACTTTCTGAGTGAATGAGTTAAAGAGACTATCTGAAATAAGTGCTATTTTAGTCAAGAAAATTATTTCTCACCACGTATGGTTTGTATCTTGAATAAAATTTCTTATTTATCTAATTTTTAAATAATTTGATAACCTTTATTGTTTGTATAATAATAATACTACCTAACATATATTGGTGCCAGACTGTTCTAAGCACATCTCCTATATTAATCTATTAAATTATCACAATAACTCTATGGAATACCATTATTACTCTCATTTTAAAAGGGAGAAAACTGAACTGAATGCAAATAACTAAAATGGAGACTAAATAACTTGCCTGATGTTATATAGCTATCAGTAGCAGAACTGGAAGGAAATCTAGGTGGCCGAGCTCTGGAATGCATGCTTTTAATCAGTAGGTCAGTGGTTGACAATGAGTAGTCTCCAGGTTCTGGCCAAAATGGAGTAACAGGGACCAGATTTACTCTCCGATTTGGAACAACTGAAAAACTTAGCTCATATACATATATAAAACAATGGATTGTTTAAGACATTGGATTTCACTCAATGAAGGATAGTGATCCCTGAGAGTCAGGAACCATATGATTGCCCCTTTTACTATCTGGAGAGAGTTCCCAGGTTGAAGCTCAGGAAAAGGGTACCTACATGGAACCTGCAGTCTCTTGGAGCTTAGGAGACAGAACTGGGAGCCCAGGGAAACCAATACAATTAGAGTTTACAGGGAAGAATATAGAAGTGCTCTTTGAAAGGAAGAATACAGGAGAGAGCTGTTGAAAGAGAGAGCGAGCAAGAGAACACATACTTCACAGACATGCAGATGGTCCCCTTGAATCATCAAATGGAAATGATTCATGCATACATGTGAAGAAAATACCTATGGCTGAGGAAAGATCCACCAGAGGACTACAGAGAATAATTGCTGGAACTTTCTTGGGGCTGGGAATAGTTCCTATTCCCAAAAGCAGAACACATGGAGCATTGGGTAGAATATTCAGAAGGGTTTTAAGTCAGTAGTAGGCAAAACAGGCCCTGGACTAAATGGTGCTCTAGCTTTATTTTATAAACTTTAGAAGCAAGACCCAAGGGGTGCCTGGCTGGCTCAGTTGGTGGAGCATGTGACTTGAGATTGTGAGTTGAGGCCCATGTTGGGTGTAGAGATTACTTTAAAAAAAAAAAATCTTTTTTTTTTTTAAGATTTTATTTATTTATTTGACAGAGAAAGTGAGAAATCACAAGCAGGGGGAGCAGCAGTGGGAGAGGGAGAAGCAGGCTCCCCAACTGAGCAAGAAGCCCAATGTGGGGCTTGATCCCAGGACATTGGGATCATGACCTGAGCCAAAGGCAGAAGCTTAACTGACTGAGCCACTCAGGTACCCCCCGAAAAAAAGATCTTAGAAAAAAAGCAAGACCCAAAAGAGTCAAACTGTTTCCAAGTAACTTAACTGCATCCTAGAAAAAAGATTTGAGAATGTTTATAGGAATGCAAAACTACGCAGCATTCGAAATGGCAAAATCACCATGTGTATCATCCAATAAAAAATTTTCAGGCATGCAGGAAAATATAACCCACAATTAGGAATAAAAAACAATCAATTGAAATTGATCCAGCAATGATGCAGATGATAGAACCAATAGTCAAGGACATACTCTTCGGTTACTATAATCGCATTCCATATGTTCAAAAAGATAAAGACTGACCATGTTGAGTAGAGACATGGAAGATATAAAAAGACTCAAATTGAACATCTAAAGAAAGAAGGTACAGTGTTTGAGATGAAAACTACACCGAGTGGGACCAATAGTAGATAAGGCATTGCAAAAGAAAAGATTAATGAACTTGAAGACATAATAGTAGAAACCAAAATGAAACAGAGAAATCAAAGACTAAAAAAAATGAACAGAGCACTAATGGGCTGTGGAACAATTTCATATGGCCTAATATACGTGTAACTTGAGGGAGGTGACAGAGGGGTGGGAACAGAAAAAAAAAATACTTCGAGAAATAGTGGCCAAAAAATTTCCATATTTGATGAAAACTCTGTCTACAGATCCAAAAAGCTCAAAGTATAGAATTCTCCAGATCAATAACATGAACATCATTTAGGAATTTGTTAGAAATTCAGATTCTTGGGACCCACCCAACACTTACTAAATCAGAAAATTTGGGAGTGGAGCCCAGGAATATGTATTTTAATAAGCCATTCCTATGATGCTGACATGTGCTAGAGTTCAAGAGCCACTTTATTAGACTAAGATTCATCTCTGAAAGGATCCTTAACTATAAAGAACTGTGAAACTTGACCAGAAGTAATTTGTGCTCAGAATTTTGCTGTGTATCAAAATTTAAAGGTTTCATCTACTATAAAGAAAGGATGATGTTTTCATGTAGAAAGATTCAGTATTATAGCTGTTATTTCAAAATTAACACAAGGAGCAATTTTTAAAGGTAAAAATATAGACATTAGAACCTGATTTTTTTCAATCCTATAGAATGGGCATGAGGTAAGAAAGCTTTAGGAAATTGAAGATCACAGAGAAGAAACATTTACAACTTATTGCCATCATCATGAAGGAACTCTGGATCTTAATCAGAGGCTATGCAAAAACTTTCAGTGATTGTGGTAATATAAAGGGATTTACTTAATGTACAGAATTAAAATTTCTAAACTGACAAATGTGGCAGGACTAAAAATATTAGGGTCTAAGTCCTCCCAGCCTTTCTCCTCATTAGACACACTGAAGAGCCTGCCGACTTACTTTCTTCCCAGCCCCACATGTTTAAGTGAACCAGACTAGTTCAGAAAGGGGATGTTAAATACTGTGTGAGTGACGAATGCTCTTCAAAGTGCTTGATAACTGAAGTGAAGATCTTGAGATATTTTGGAATTACTGTTTGGTTGCTATGTAGTATTTATTTATCTACCACACCACTTTAAGATTGGGCTACATTGGTCATAACTTCAAGGTTATAGATTTACTAAATGGATAGATGTTTATTAAAGGTTAAGAATTTAAATTCTACCAAACATCTAAAGTAGAATTGATACCAGTCCTTCAACTCTTCCAAAAAATAGAAGAGAGACCCCTTCCAAACTTATTTTATGAGGTCAGCATCACTCTGATACCAAAGCTAAAGACACCACAAGAAAAGAATACTACAGCCCATTATTCCTGGTGAACATAGATGCAAAAACCTTCAACAAAATATTAGCAAACCAAATTCAACAGCAAATTAAAAGGATCACGCACCATGACCAAGTGGGATTTATCCTTAGGCTCTAAGAATGGTTCAATACCCACAAATCATTTTGATACACCACATTAACAGAATGAAGACTAAAGATCACATGATCATCTCAATAGATGCATAAAAAACATCTGACAAAATTCAACACCTTTTCATGATAAAAACTCTCAACAAATTAGTTATAGGAGGGACTTAACCTCAACACAATAAAGGCCATATATGCAAAGCCTATAGCTAACATCATACGCAAGGGTGAAAAACTGAAATCTTTTCCTCTAAGATCTGGGACAAGGCAAGGATGCTCACTCTTGCCACTTTTAGTCAACATAGTATTGAAAGTCTTAGCTGAGTAATGGGACAAGAAAAAGAAATAAAAGTCATCCAAATTGGAAAGGAAGAAGTAAAATTATCTGTGGTTGCAAATGACATGATCTTATATGTAGAAAACTCTAAAGACCACACACACACATATGCACACACACACACCCCAAACCGTTAGAACTAGTAAACAAATTTGGCAAAGTTTCAGTAATCAAAATAACATACAAAAATCAGTTGCGCTTCTAGGCACTAAAAACAAATCATCCAAAAAGGAAATTAAGAAAACAATCCTATTTACAATAAATTAAAGAGAATAAAATACTTAGGAATAAACTTAACCGAGGAGGTAAAAGACTTGTACAGTGAAAAGTATAAGGCACTGATGAATGAAATTATAGCAGATACAAATAAATGGGGAGAAATCCTGTGTTCATGGATCAGAAGAATTAATATTATTAAAATGTCCATAATACAGAAGGCAATCTACAGATTCATTGGAATCCCTATCAAAACCTCAATGCCATTTGAAAACAATCCTAAAATGTGTATAGAACCACAAAAGCCCCTGAATAGCCAACGCAATTTTGAGTAAGAAGAACAAAGCTGGATGTATCACCCTTCCTAATTTCAAAATATAATATAAAGCTACAATAATCAAAAACAGTATGGTATTAACATAAAAGTAGGCATAAAGACCAAAGGAAGAGAATAAAGAGCCCAGAAATAAAACTATGCAAATAACTGTCCATTAATCTTCAACAAAGTTACCAAGAATACACAATGGCAAAAAGGTAGTATGTTTAGTTAGTGGTGTTGGGAAAACTGGATATCCAGATACGAAAGAATGATTGGACCCTTATCTTAGACCATATACAAAAATCAACTCAAAATGGATTAAAGACTTCAATATAAGACCGTAAACTATAAACTCCTAGAAGAAAACAAAGGGAAAAAGCTTCATGACACTGGTCTTGGCAATGATTTCCTAGATATGACACCAAAAGCACAGGTGCCAAAAACCAAAAATAGACGAGGGGATTACATCAAATTAAACATTTTCTGCACTGCAAAGGAAACAATCAACAAAATGAAAGGGCAACCCATGGAATGGGATAAAATAATTGCCAAAACCACATATCTGATAAAGGGTTAATCTCCAAAATAAATAAAGTCATTTAAATTCAATAGTAAAAAAACCAAATAACCTAATTTAAAAATGGGCAGAGGACCTAAATAGTAATTTCTCAAAGGAAGACATAAAAATGGCCAACAGGTATATGAAAGGAGACCAATACCACTAATCATCAAGGAAATGTAAATCAAAACCACAATGAGATACCACCTTACATCTATTATGGTCGCTTTTCTCAAAAAAACCTAAAGTTAACCAATGGTGGTGAGGATGTGGAGAAAAGGGAATGCCGTACACCTTTGTAAGAATATAAATTGGTGAAGCCACAATTATTTGGAGGTTCCTCAGAAAATTAAAAGTAGAACTATCATTGGATCCAGCAATCCTACTCCTGGGTATGTATTCAAAGGAATTAAAAGTAGGATCCCAAAATGATATCTGGACTCCTGTGTTCACTGCAGCATTACTCACAATAGCCAAGACATGGAAGCAACCTAAATGCCCATCCACAGATGAATGGATAAAGAAAACATGGTATATAAATACAATGGAATATTATTCAGACTCAAAAAGAAGGAAATCCTACCATTTGTGACAATATGGACATGATTCTAAGTGAAATAAGCCAGACACAAAAGGACAAATACTACATGATATCACTTGTATGATGAATCTAAAATAAACTCATAGAAGCAGAGTGGCATGGTAGTCACTAAGGCTTGGCAGAGAAGGAAACAGGGAGGTACTTTTACTAATAAAAGGGTACAAAGTTTCAGTTACCCTAGTTGAGTAAGTCCTAAAGATCTGTACAGCCCAGTGCCTATTCTTAACAGCACTGGATTGTATACTTAAAAATTTGGTAAGAGGGTAGATCTTATATGGCATGTTCTTATCGCAAAATAACAATAATAATAAATATGAGGGTAGGAGGGAACTTTTAGAGATGATGTTTAGGTTTATGGCATAGATTGTGATGATAGTGTCATGGGTGTAGATTTTATCTCTGAACTCATCAAGTTTTATACATTTATTTATAGCTTTTTTAAAGTAAAAAACAATTTTTAAAAAGGAATGTCTACGGGAAATAATGCAGTAATGGCATACTCCTTGGTTAAAAAAGTGTGTAAATATAAGAACTAGAACAATTTACATAGTATGTATCAATTTTTTTTAAAGAAACATACCAAAAATATGCTAAAAACATACCCAAAAATATAAGCATCAATATATTTAAAATTTACCACACATCATTATATGCTATTGCCATTCTAAATTACTAGAAGGCTATATACCAAACTATTTAAACAGACATTACCCTCCTTCTCTGGGGACTGGGATCGGGCAGGTAGGTAGAGGGAGTAAGAAAATGGCAAGAAGATCTTTTCACTTTGTATTCCATACATTTCTGTTTTGTTTGATTAATTGAGGTAAAAATGATTACTTTTGTCATTGAAAATGACACAAAATATTAAAAAAATCATAATCTCCGTATTGGTCACATTTTTTTTAAACACTTAAACGGCATGGTAAGTAGCCAAAAAACACTTAGAAAATGCTTAGTGTTTAAGCATCTCAGAGAACTACATTCTATCTTTTGATATTTAAATGCATTCCAATGAATTCATATAATTATTATTGAAATTTCCTTAATTTCTTTTGTTAAAAAGGTTCATTTCAAAGTTCTTTGGAGTTTGTATTCATTTTAGATTTGGCCACATTTCTTTTCTCTTAAAATGAAAAAAAATATCTACTATTTTAACTACCACTGATAATGTTCATGCATACCACCTTGCCCTGTGTTCTGGTTTGGAAACTTCTCAAAGGTGAATGGATAGCTATCTGCTGTTCTATGTGCAACTGGTCCTTGTGCCATTTTCCCAGTGTGATGGGGGAAGAAACAGCTGTCATCTCTCCTGGGGATTCAGCTGAGAGCCTGGCACCATGGGTATTTACCTAGGCTGCTTTGGGGAAAGGCAGGTGACACTTCATGATAATCATAACTGGAAACTAGAAAGACATTGGAAAGAAAGAACTGGAAGAGTTAAAGGGAAATCTGACAGAGGATTAAGAATTTGAGATGATTTTTGGAGCCAGGGTGATTTAAGCATATTTTAAGAGCTAGCTTTATTTATTATCATATTCTAAAACATGAAAGAAGATTTTCTAATAAGGATTCTAAGAGGAACTTGTAAACCTGGATCATGCTTAGATAAGGTCACTGAAAATAATAATGAAAACAATCACCAAGAATGTTAAAAATGAGAACTGTATTGCTTTGAGTTGAAGGAAAGCTGCATATATAAATATCAATACATTGCATCCTTTGGAAGCTGTGTTTTTATAGGAGAGAGACTGCCAAGTGAGTAGTGAGAAAATGGTAGTATATATGTCATAAGAGCATAGATGCATAAATATGTTTTATTAGTCATAAAAATAGAGTTAAAAGATTAAAATATAGCCTCCATGTGTCTGAGTAAAAAAGAGACAAAAACCTTGAACACTCTCCAGGCTTAGCCTCTGATCAAGCACTACAAATACTAATCCACTCACATATAATCTAGAACGAATGTAAAATAACAACAACAAAACATTTTCACTTTCATATTTTGCTTTACTTTTGGAATATAAAGTGATAGAGAAAGATCTTTAGCACGGTCTGCTTCTGGTTAGAAGAACACCAGAACCACCTAGTGGATTTTTCATTTACTGCACAATCCTTATGCTTTAGAATTGCTAAACTGTAATTGCTGATAAGCCCTAAAGTGAAATCAGTGGTTATGGTCTCTTTGTGGCTTATAACAGGAATAGTAATTGTTAATCTTCAATACAAAGCTGTCCCTGAATAGCTGAAGAGAAGTCTCTGCCCACCAAACACTCACCAGCTCTCTCGCTGCTGCATTCCGAAGCACAGTCAGAGTTAAACACATGGCTGCTGAGATAGAAAGTGCACCTGGATCTTTACATGTTCTTTGAAAACTGATGAGCAAGGTAACCTGTGGAAATTCATCTGCATTCATGGTAGAGTCATCTTTTCGATAATAAGAGTAGGGAAATCTATAGGGCACAGCCAAGGAGTTACACTATTGCTTGACCTTTATATAAATTCGTGGATACACAAGCTGGAGTTTATAATCAGTTTTGTTTCGGAGCAAAGTAGCTCATACAGTTATAGTGTGTCCTGACCGTTATGCATCCCATGACTGAGCCCGCTGGGCCTCTGCATCTTGGTGGTGACAGATGTTTCGTATATCATATTGGAATTTGGGATGATAGGTCAGAGAAATAACAAACATTCTGGGAAAAATACTTTGGTGAAATGCAAAGGGTTATCAAATGTCAAATTTTAGTAAATTCTGATGCTGAGTCAAAGGTTAATTAAATATCATAATTTATTATGCATCGAAAGAAAAAGACCACACCAGGATGTAAGGGGAATGGGAAAGTCGATGCAATTTTAACCTGTGAGTGGGTAGTTTAACTGTTAAGCAGATGGTAGGCTTCAGGCTATGAGGGGGTGCTTTTCAGGCAGGCACCACGTGTGAAGGGCACGTGGATGGGCTGGGCTCCCCCGAGGCTTCATGGCTGGGGCTGGCTGTAGGCAGAAGACATTGGCAGTGGCTGAAACTGCTGCTCTTCTCGTCTACTAACAATCCCCACTCGACTCTCTTCTCCCTTACAGTGTGTAGGAGGTTAGGTGGACACTCCCTGAGGACTGAAATTTCAGACTGTGATTTTTTTATGAGAGTGATGATCTCTTCCTAACGCTTTAGAAGCTAAGGTGGGAACAATTTCAGTTCACAAGAATAAAGCCCAAGTTCTTTTCTTGTTGGACTATCCAATAAAATGTCAAGAAATGTGTGAGGAGAAGAAGAGAAAAGGAAGAAGAGGAAGAAAAAAGAGTAAAAGATGAAGAAAAAACTGGAAGGGCAGAAAAAGATGATGTACATGAATAATTATAACACCAACACTAGTAGACAGAATGGAGCGCAGAGAGAGGGGAAGATAGGACTTCCGAGAAGTCAAGGTGAAGGGCTTCAACATAAAGCGCTTCATTTCCCAAGATAGGCTGCTGGACTTCGCAGGGTCCGTGAGGATAATAATGAGATTATTAGCTGTTTTTGATATGCTGAAAAGCCTATTACTCTGTCTCTTAGCACTTACAGGAATTTGTAACTGTCAAGTCACCTGTGTGCTCCTTTGTTTCACGGCTCCATAAAGGCAGGACCGTCCGTGGAGCAACCAGCACCATTAATGTGCAGGAGAGTCTGCTGGTCAGAGCTGTGTGCACTGGGCACAGACCTCCTGGGCTGTCACCCTGCTTCAATCCTCACTCCCCATGGCATAAATCCGGCCAAGTGGCTGGCTTAGCAAACAGTCTAAGATCCCTTTTGCCCTGCTGTCTTTTATTCTAGAGGCTCGAAAAAAAGAAAACTTGAATTTTATTTTCCCAGGTCTCTGGCTGCTTGGGGTGGCCAAACGACAAGACCTTGCCAGTGAGAGGTGAGGAGAAAGTGGTTAGGGATTCTGGAAAGCCTCTGACTTCCTGCTGAAAGGTACAAGGGCTGATGGCACTGCCTTTTTCTCTTCTTCACATAAATGTGGATGTGATGCTTGTATACAGGGCAGCCATGTGTGAGGGAAAATGTCAGGCAGTTCTCGGAGATGCTAGACCTGACGTCTGTGAGCCACAGAACCAGCACTGAGAGCAAATGACCCCCCAGCTCATCATGATATGAGAGAAATAAATGTCTAGTTGTTTCAATCACTGTAACTTGGGCTTTCTGTTACTCTTACACAAAAGAATGCCTGTTATAACAGTTGTGTGACTTGGAGCAAGTTATTTTACTCTGTTTCCATATCCTCCTTTGCAAACAGGGATGATAGCAATATCTTCCTAATAGGATTGTCATAAAGATCAAATGAAATAATATACAAATGAAATAATATATATAACAGTATATACAAAGTAAATACCACATAAGGGTAAATTGTTATTTTTATTACTAACTTCTTGATGGGTTCTCAATAAATCTTGGTTGAATGAGTGAATGAGTAGAATAGAAGGTCAGACCCAAGGGGTTATGGCTTGAACCCAAGAAGCAATATGATGATTCATTTTTTTTTTTCTGCTTGAGAAAAATGAGAAAAGGGGGAAGGGGTGGGGGCAAATGAAGGAGAGCCCAAGAGAAGACAGGCGGGTTCTGTGTGGGTGTGAGATGGCATGAAACATCTCCCGTGGCGGGTGGTTGGTGTTCGGGTGCTAAGTATCGAATGCAAGGCCCACGCATACCAGCATCAAGCAGACACTGAATAAACATTTGTTGGCTCACTGAATAAATGAATGAACTGTTAGGGTGCTCACTAAAAAAGAAATTGCTATCTCCTCCTTTAAACTAAAGAGATAGAAGCGACAGAAGGTTTTTCTCCAGTGCCATCTGCACGCCTTTTACAATATTTGCCTGAAATTATGTGGGTGAAGATGTATTGCTCTATAATTGCCTGTGCCCTCGCAAGGAGCAGATAAGAACATCCGGTGGGGGCAGAAGCAGAAGCAGGAACAGATTTCCCACAGAGTCAAGTATTCTCTTGTCATAAAAAGCCCCTTGCTGTAACAAATGAGAAAATGAAGAGGAGAGCGGACAGAAGAGAAGCTGATACGTCCTAATAGGCACGTATCTCGACAGGTTCCCAGGAGGAGCAGGCTCCATCACCTGTGCGTGAAGCAAGCAACAAGCCGCCGAGCGGAGAGCGTGGCTGTGACGGCTCCGCGGGGCGCCCCGCGCTGCTGCGGCAGGACACGTGTAAGAGCCTGGCTTTCCGTGGGACAGCCAGGCTCCCCTGCATCTGCCTTCACCCGGGGCTGCTCCGAGGAGGCTCAGGGCCTTTCTAATCCTTCCTGAACACGTGGGCAGAAAGCAATGGGACTAGGAAACGAATAAAAGGCTTAGTCATGGGATTTTAAAGTGGATGCCTCCACAGGAAGGATTAACTTTGATGGCCATGTTCCTGAACATTATTTGCATCACAACTTGACATGAATGCCTCAAATCTAGCCTCCCCTCACCCCCATCATGTATTTTCATCTCTCCTTCTCCTTCCGGATGACTTTGGCTTGAGTTTTGTGTGCATTTTTGAATGTGGTAAGCAAACAGAAAGCAAGATCCCCATTTGAAGAGTGAATGGACGTGCATTCGGGATGTGTATTTGCCCTTGGGCTCTATAAGGACGAGACTCATAAAAGAAAACCTTAATACAGATGGGACATACACGCGCACGCACGCGCACGCACGCGCACGCACACACACACCACGCCACTCAAAGTAGATGTGAGTCAAAAACATATGAGAACACTCAATTTGCTGATGGCGTTCCGCACAGTGAGCGCACTCGGTACAGCTGGAGGGTTTGGCGTAGCAGCTCTGCACCGGAATAAATAGAAAGCTGAAATGAACTGTGATGCTGCGGGTCTTCTTCCAATGACTGCAGACAGAGAAACCCGCATCTCTTCTACCCTCTCCAAACAAAGCTTCATGATTGAGCCTCATAAAACTAGGGTCTTCTAAATTAGAGCATCACATAGTCTTCTAGGTCAGACTCCATAACTTGGGTCGTATAACCACTCAGAAGCACTTTAAGACAGACTACACGGGGCCCTGGGGAAAAAGCCCAAACCTTCGGAACCATGGAGTTTTAACTAAAGCCTTATCTCCTTAACTTGTTGAAAGACTATGTCTACTAGAGCCTCGTTTCCCCTGGCTGTAGCTTATCCCTCCCAACAGCACCAGCGCTTTGAGGAGGTCACTGGTTCATTCATTCCACAACTATTTATTCATTCAACTAGTGCCTAACGCTAACAGAAGGAATACAGTCTCTGCCCGTGAGGGAGTCACGGTAACCAGAACAATTCAGATTTGTTTCCTTACTAGAAGAGCGGTAGAGCCCCACAGGTGGGCATGTACAAGAGGTCCCCCCCCCCATTTCCTATAAGCGTTTCCCGGGGCCCATCTGAATGTGGGCTATGCTGTGCAATGCCATGTGGCAAAGCAGGTTAAACGGTGACAGTTTGATTTAATAACCACAGACTCATGACCAGAAACATGCCTCCTCCCTTTGGCTGCAACTCCTGCCATTTTTGGGCTCAGCACCAAACTCCTTCTGAAATCCCAGAAATAAGTGGAGGCTAAGAATCTCAAATACGCTTTGAAATCTGCTTGTAGATTTTGACAACCATGATGATAGTGGTATCAGGTATTATGAAAAGCTAATATTGCGTTCTTATGGGCCAGGCACTGTTCTAAGCACTTCAAATGTCTTATTTCATTCATTCCTCTGTCACTTAGGATAAACACTACCAATACCCCCATTGTTCAGATGAGGAAAGCAAGGCACTGAATTAAAACAACTCAGTTTTAATTGCTCATCTATAAGGCAAGTGAACCCCAGAGGCCACGTAAATACTTAACTATTAAGCTATTCCACTTCTCAATCACTCTGCTAAAAACTATATGAAAACAGATACATTCTGCAATTAAAATCCAAAACATTGAGGTGGTATAATAAGGCATAAAAATAAGTTAGGATTTTCTCTTGCTTTTGCTTCACTCTTTTTGTTTTTCTCCAAATAAGCTATTCTTTAATCCATAGTCACCTTAAGGATGTGATGTGGGAGCTGTCTACCCACCAGCTGTTTTTAGAGGAAAATGATCAGGAACTGGTTATGAAAGAATCCTATTATTTCCTCTGGCACCAAAGTACTTGAGAAATCATAGACCTGGTGAGTTAGAAAATATGTAGGCAGGAGGGATGTCTCTATGGAAACAGATGCAAAGATTCAGCGAATACTAGGCCCCCTAGACTTGTCATGAAGACAGCAGCAGATTTTTTTTTTACACTGCTATAGCTTGTTTACTGGGGAGTCTGACCATGATGAGGGGAGAGCTAGAGTCACCGTTCCTAGCTGCTGTGTTGAATCTCCCACCTCGTCTTGATGACTGCCACTTTCTGACATGTTGGGAAGGCACCTAGTCACCGAAAGTTCTGTCCAGTCCAGTTGAACCCTCCAACCTCACATCCAGGTCAAGATTTCCCACTGCTCCATCGATGGCTAGACTTGTGACTAGACCTGTGACTCAAGGGGCTGCTGTGGGGGTGCTCAGGATGATTTTTTCACAGCATGGGCCTTCTTTGGTTCTAGGATACCTCCGTCTTCCTCCTGCAAGACCTAATTCCTCTCCTTTGGAGACTGGGAGAGAGGATGGGATGGGTTAACAGCTCTTTGCTCCCTCCACTCTTTTTGCCGCTTCTCTGGATTATACCAGTGACTGTTGAGACTCTCTGGGGGGGTGTGTGTCCAGGTGTTGGCACTGGACATGTGTGGATTCTTTGGGGTCCCTCACATGAGAGATATGGCTCTGGCTCAAACCCGTTCAGCCCCCTTCAGCTACCACAGCCACCATCAGCTATTTCTGCACTGGCTGCATTTTCCTGCCTGGTGGGCACCTTCCTGGCACGAGGGTTGGGTAAGGGGAGGAGAAGCATTGTTATCGTAGGAAGAGTTCTACTTCTTAGTGATCCCTGAAGAAGGTATCTGGTAGGCACTCTGTTTGTAATGTGAAATACTTAACCCCCTCTCTAGTTTTGGGCCCTCTGCACCAATTCTCAGACAAAAGGAAAATTCTCTTTTATATCCTATAATAATAATAAACTTTGATCAAAGCCTTAGGATAAAAAAAAAATCAAGAGATTTCTCTCCTCTCCCTCCTTCCCTCTTCCTTTCCCCTTTTCTCTCTTCTTTTCCTTCCCACCCACCTTCCCTTCTCCTACCTTCCCTTCTCCCTTCCCTTCTCCCTCCCCCTTCCCTCCTTATCTCCTTTCCTTCCTCCAAACAACAACCATATAAACTAAAATATGAGGGACAAAAAAAACCTAGAAAATCAGTATCGTCTTAATGCCAATGACAGAACTTTAACAGAGAGGAGGAATTTGGAATATTAGAAGATAGGAAACAATTTTAGTTTCCTGAGAATTTTGGTAGCATTTCTACCTGCCCCAATCTGGGACTGTATTTTTCCATGCCTGGAAAGCCTCCTACAACCCAGCTGACACTGAGGTCAGCCACTAGGGCTCACCCTCTCAGCTCAACCTGCTTATATCTGGATCTGAGCCTTCCAGTTCTGAATGCTTGACTACTGGTCCAGGAGTTTAACTGGTGAAATCACATGCTGAAATCACATCCTTCTCCTTACGAACTGCTATTGAAATGCTCCAAAAATATAAAAGAAAAAATTTATAGAAACTAGGGAAGGGTGTTGTTCATATGCTGGAAACATGAAAGAATTCTTGCAAGATCTCATGCTAGAGGAGATGGTGTGAAGCCAGAGCCAGCTTGCTCTGTGTTCATTACTGAGAAAGGACAGACTGCATGGGAAACCCACCAGTGCTCTTGAGTGCAGGGGGGCAGGGTTGAAGAGGAGAGTTAGCTTCAGGGAAGATGGCAGTGAAAAATATTTATACCACTTGGACTCCAAGTATTACACAGAATGTTGGAGCTAGCCTGGATTAGCAAATATTGTTAGTTCAGTCACGGTTTACATTTGTCAAGGCTGGTGCACCAGGAAATGGGGGAGGACACGGTCAAAACTGATGCTAATGGCCGTTCCTTACCGAGGAGTTATGAAGCTTACTTCGGGCTGCCATGAAAGGTGAAGAAAAGAATCTGTTTGAAACAACTTGTTCAGCTGCCTCGTGTGCAAGTTACCCTTTTCATACAGGCATCTAGATCACTCAGAAGAGAAAACTTAAAGTAAATCTAAATGTTCTTCTTTTATTTGGACCTCAGAGTTTTGAACACAATGTCCTAGTAGAATATATTGCAAATCCTGGAGCCTCTGTAAGGATGAGCAAACAGAGTGAAGTGACTGGGCGTATGAGTCTTCAGTTCCAAGGAAGAGGGTCAGGATGGGGAACTGATTCTGAACTCCTGGCTCTATGTCCCCCACCCTTCCTTCTTTGGTTATGGTCCCCCCCAGACTCAGCATCCACTGTGGTTCTCCCTTAGCCATCAAATCCCCTGTTCTGGAGAGGGCAAGCATCTTTTCTAGGATACGTAGCTCTCCAACTCAGTGTCTCCCGTGGCCAGGGATTAGGTAATCCTTTCCCTGGTTCCTAACCATGAAGAACTCTAGCTCTCCATAGGGTACAGTGGGCCTCACATTCAGAAAGTCAGGGATGCCAGGCAGAACTTGAAGTTAGTGAAGACAATTGAACGGCTCTGGGGAAACTCCTGTCACAATTTCCTCCCTCATGTTATTCTACCATTAGATAATTAGCCTCCTGATTCTTAAAGGATTACATCGCCATTTTTTGTTTAAGAGTTGAGTCATCTATGCAAAGGAAATACTGGGTGAATTAAAGCCAGAAATCTTTATTAGCTGCTGCCTCAAGAGCAGTAATAGTGTGCCTTTTCAGTTAGAGCAAAGCCCACTGGGAACGCGTGTAAGAGAAATAAGGTGCTGGAGGTAACAGCAAAAGAGACAGTAAGCAAGGGGCCAGGAACAGGGGAAGGAACCAAAGAGAGACAGGAAAACCCCAAGAGCAGTCTTTACCGATTTGAAAGCTCACTGGGGTCCTGGCCCATTATTTGGTGTTTGAAGTGATTCTTGTGAGAGGGAGAGCAGTAAAACAATTAAGAGCATTGACTTTACAGCTAGCCTGTGGGGTTCACAAAGGCTACAACTTGGCCCTGCCGCATCCTACCTTGGGAACTTCAAGGTGGGTAGGTATTATCCCTCTGTGTCCCAGTTTTTCATATATAAAACAAGGATAATATTGCTCCCTGCATCATAAGATTGTTGTAAGGATCAAATGAATTAACACATATGAAGTATTTAGAATAGCACATGGCACAGGGTAATTGTGAGTTGTTGTTATGAGTATTTTTCTGTCTCACAAAGGTACTTTCAACATCAGAACTCCTATTCCTGGGAGCCACCGGGGCAAGAATAAGGACTGCTATATCCTGAGTATCCATGCTTCAGATACTGTATATAAAATATTTCAGTTAAGCCTCACATGTTTATGAAGTATACATTGCCCCTACTTTGCAGGTGAGAAAACTGAGTCTCAGAGAGGGTGAGACTCTGGCCCAAGGTCATAGAGCTAAAAAAGTGATTAAGTTGGCTATGGTGTCCCATGTCACAATTTGCACAGTTCTCTTTGGAAATAAAAATGTACACAAATGGCACTGGCAGATGAAAACAATCTGGCACTAATCTTACAGTATACTCCTGACCCTCATCTCCCTGACTCAATGCTCATATTCACCCCCTCCCGCACTATAGCATAATGTCTCTGCAGACAGCAGACTTTTAGTCCAGAAGTTTACGCACACACACACACACACACACACACACACACTAACTGAACACTGTATGAAACAGAGCAAAAGGGTAAAAAGCAGTCCTATCCATTGTGTAAATGTAAAGATGAGTACAAATGTCAACCATATAGCGAAAAGAGAGGTGTGTGTTTGGAACTGAATTTCCAGGCTGGATGCACACAAGGAGGTGACTTTCCTCCATTACTTAATTGGAAGAAATTCAGTGAGTAGCCAGTAGGTGAAGCGGCTTTATCAAACCACTCTCCATAGCACATAGATTTAGTTTACAAAAGAAATTAAATGCTTTAAAGAGTTTTAAAACCAACATGATTGGGTTTCAAGGTGTTTTCTCACTGTACCTTCATGCCATGAATGCTAATAACAATAAATGTACAAAAATTTGGAGGAGAAACAAAGAGCCTGGATAATTTAATTACCATGGTAGGCAGAATTCTAAGACAGCCTTTAAGATTTCTGCCCGTAGGGGCGCCTGGGTGGCACAGCGGTTAAGCGTCTGCCTTCGGCTCAGGGCGTGATCCCGGCGTTGTGGGATCGAGCCCCACATCAGGCTCCTCTGCTATGAGCCTGCTTCTTCCTCTCCCACTCCCCCTGCTTGTGTTCCCTCTCTCGCTGACTGTCTCTATCTCTGTCGAATAAATAAATAAAATCTTTAAAAAAAAAAAAAAAAAGGTTTCTGCCCGTGATATACACAGCCAGCATAATCCCCTTCTCCTTGGGTGTCGCAGGATCTGTGATTATGATGGGACTGCGGCTCTTGATTAGGTTACATGACAAAGAGGAACTTCGCAGATGTAATTAGATCCTTAATCAGTTGACTTTGAGTTAAAGGGAGATTATCCTGGGTGGGTTTGACCCAACCCGGTGAACTGTTTAAAGAACAGGAGGCATTAGAGAGATTATTCTACTGGTCTAGAAGAAGAAACAGAGGTCTATGTTGTGAGCTGTCTATGGAGAGGAGGGCTCTCTAGGAGCTGCAGGCCTCTGTCCTATAACCATAAGGAACTGAATTCTCCCAACAACCATCTGAGCCTGGGAGAAGGCTCTGAGCTTCAGATGAGATCTCAGCCCCAGCTGATGCCTTGTTTGTAGCCTACGAGCCTGAGCAGAGAACCCAGCTAAGTTGCACCTAGACTCACAGAGGATGTGGACCCACAAAAACTGAGAAATAACTTTATGTTGTTTTAAGATACTAGATTTTGTTACTCAACAAAAAAACCTCAAACACAAAGTAGTCAGACCCTGAATTTTTAGATGATTATTAGATAATCTGAATTATTAAAAATTGGTTGCATAAGTGAAAAAATAAGTGTATATTTGAGTTGGAAGAACTGGGATTTTTACATGAAAAATCAAGTGTGATTGACATAATCTCAGAGTAGCTATTTGGAGGTCCATTACTCAAATACTCACTAGTCGAAGAAGTGCTAAAATTGTGGACACAACAATTGATTGCAGGGTGTCAAAACCTATTTCCTGTAAGTGTAGGAAAAGCTGAAACTATTTCAAAAAGTGATATTTTTTCTTTTCTTGAAATAATAGATACTTTCATTGTACTATCATAGTCAAAAGATGATATGAGAAATAAAGCATTTTCACATGCACTATTTCTGTTATGATACAACATATATATTTCAAAAAGTCACTGTGTTATAGAAATAAAGCAATAAAAATCATGGAGGTTCTGGGAAACCTGGGGTTAGGGACACAATACTCAAGACTTTGTCAGGGATACATTCAAAAAAGATAAGCTGATTAAAAAAAGGATAGCACAGTTATACACATGTCAAATGATTAAGAAATACAGACATAAACACACACATAATATATGAATCCTACGATAATTATGACACTTTCCTTTGAAAAAGACCCTAAGTTTACTTGTGGATGTAGACATTGGAAGGGCTGCAAATTGCAAGTTTTTGTGAAATGCTGGAAGCAAAGTGATCTGAAATCAAAGGGAAAGTTGTATCAGCCGGTGTGGATGGGTATGGTTCCTAGCACAGGTGGTGAACTGAGGTAGACAGTAAATGTCTGAGGTGTGTGCAGGTCTGTTTTGTGTATTCTTATTTGGCTGGGTTTGGCTGGGTGCAACTGTGTTCACCTTGTGTTTCTCATGGACTAAATAGCGCATAAGCAAACTGAAATTCATATTATGCTCATTGTTCTCTAATAATATATTATTTTGGAAAAACTTGTCTCCGAAACCAGTGTTATAGTAGAATTGGCTGTCTGTTATTTCATGTGACTCCTACAACAACAGCATGAAATTGGGAGGTAATCAAGATGAGGAAACCGAACTACAGACACAAAGCTAGTAAGTAGTCAAGTCATATTGAACTGAGGTCTTCTGACTGTGATTCTGTGTTCTTCCCCCTACCACTCCAGGTTTGCCCCTGACTGAGCCACCCAGGCGCCCTGCATTTAATCCTTATGACAACTCTCTGAAGTATATAATATTTCCATTTTTTGCAGCGTCAAGACTAAAGGTCTGAGTTGTTAAATTTGCACAGGTTGCAAAACTACTCTCAGAGAATTGCAAGTCTAGATGGTTCCACAGCTCATCTTTTTTCCATTACACCAAATTGTTAACATGTATTTTACTGACACTGAATGTTTTTTTCTTCTCTGCTTTAAAAATACAATATCTGAAGGAAATGAGATGTTGGTCAAAAGATACAATTTGCATTTATGTAGGATGAATAAGTCTAGAGTTTTAATTTTAATGTACAGAATGATGACTATATTAATAATACTTTATTGAATGTTGGAAATTTGCTAAGAGAGATGATGCTTTCATACACACAAAAAATGGCACCTATGTGAGGGGAAGATATGTTAGCTCAACTACAGTATATATATATCAAATCATGTCGTATGACTTAAATATATAATTTTTATCAAAAAATAAAAAACTACAATCTCAAAAAAAGTATAGGCTAATCTTATTGCCACCAGGAATTTACAAAGCATTTGTTTTGAAAATAGAGTCCGAAAT
Source organism: Ursus americanus (assembly GCF_024610735.1). Lineage (NCBI taxonomy): Eukaryota > Metazoa > Chordata > Mammalia > Carnivora > Ursidae > Ursus > Ursus americanus. The sequence goes on along the minus strand of NC_142143.1, from coordinate 21,637,501 downwards.
ATTTATAAAAAGTAAGAAAATTAAATTCCAGAAGAATAGGAATCTTGTGAGCAATTTTCACATTGTGGAGGATGGTTTTCAAGTGATGGTATGAAACACGTAAGGATAATTTCTCTTTTAGAAGCTTCCTAAGAGCATTGGCAACTTCTGGTAAAATAAGTGTCTTCTTTCATATGAAAAACAAACTGGAGGTACTGGGTACTTCATAGGTGTAGGCAAATCACATGAGTCATTATAAGGTATCACTGCTTGAAACCCCCAGAAGAACTTTGAAACAAGGAAAACGAAATTGCCCAATACGGGTGATATTTTATAATCAACCAAAATAGAGAGAGTGGAGTATATAAAGTTCCTTTAAAGAGACAAAATAGCTGTAGTTTGATTGCACATATGAATATATCAAAATAAATAATGTGTCAATCAAAAGTAACATATGATAGTTCGTGTTTTGGCACATTCTGACTTGGTTTTATCAACCTTTAAAATTTTTCATAATCTGAGGAGTATGAAATCATCTCAAACTGTTGTTTTAATTTACAGTTTTGTAATGACTAGTGATGGTAAGCACCCTTTCATACGTTTATCATTTGAGTCTTCCTTGAATTGAAAGTTCATACATTATGCAAATATTCACTCTATAATATCCAATCTCGCTCAAGTCTTCTAATAAATGTGAAAGGTTGTGTGCAGATTCTCTTGAACTTTCTGCACAGAAAGCATGGCAGAGACAGAGATGCTTATGAAACTCATTTCCTTTTCTTCCCAGGCACATAGCTGTACCACATTTCCCAGTTTCTTTTGTTGTTCTGCCATGTGACTGAATTCTAGAAAACGTAATGTGGACAGATATGGTACTATATCTACTTCACAAAACTTCCCACATATGAATATTCATTTTCTCTTATCATTTGCCATTTAATTGGAGGAGACCCTGAGGTCCTAAAGGAGGTCACAGACACAAAATGGAAAGGACCCTGGATTCCTGAGTAATCCTGTGAAAGGCTGCCTACAGGGAGCTCCCACATTGGACTATAATTTGAGTGAGAAACTTAATGAGTTAAAACGGTGAGTATTTGTAGTTTATCTGCCACAGTAGCTCATGTTACCATTAACAAACACACTAATACATTCATTTGTGAATAATGGCTATTTTGTTTCTTCCTTTTATTTTAATATGGTTTATTTCTTTTTATTTTCCTATTGTGCCACCTAAGAATTCTACCTTCAATGTTGAATATAATTTTGATAGTGGCCATCCTTGTCTTAGTGAATTTCAAGGCTATGCTGAAGTTTTCCATTAAGCATGTCTTTCATAGGTAATTAGGCTAAGATATTTTCCTTCAATTTCTAATTTATTCAGAGTACTTTTCACTGAATCTGTATTGAAATCTGTCAAATGTTCATCAGATTCTATTGATATATTTTTTGACATTTGATCTGTTAACATAATCACATAATAGATTTTTCTAATGTTAAACTATCATACATTCCTTTGATCAATCTCCCCTCTGTTTTACATATTATTGTTGTCCAGTATTTTACATAATAGTGTGCCAGTATACTAATATTTGGTATACTGTTTTTACACCACTGTAATTGGTCACTATTTTTATTGTTGATTTATGTAGTCAATGCTTTTTAAATTTTACTTACATGTGTATCAGTTTCTTTCCTCACCACTCCTTTTTGCCTTTCATTTTTCCTTGGACTTCAATTTTCTTATTTATGAATTACATCCTTCAACAATTCTTTCAAAAAGTGTTAGCTAGGGGCGCCTGGGTGGCTCAGTTGGTTAAATGTCTGCCTTCAGCTCAGGTCATGATCCTGGGGTCCTGGGATCAAGCCCCATGTTGGGCTCCCTGCTCAGCGGGGAGCCTGCTTCTCCTTCTCCATCCCCTACTGTGCTGTCTCTCATTCTCTCAAATAAGTAAATAAAATCTTTTAAAAAAGTGTCAGCTAGTAACAGGTCTTTTAGGCTTTTTCTGAAATGTTTTCATTTCATTTGTATTCTTGGATTTTAGACAGCTGGGTATAAAATTCTTTGAAGTTACTGTATTCTATTCTGGCTTAAATTGTTTCTGTTAGGAGTTAATTGGATTCTTCAGTAGTCAGGGCCAAGGTCCCCAACAAGAAAACAGGGAGCTGGACAGCTAAGACAAAACTGCACTAGGCTCCTGTTTTGCAGCTTAGACAAGACCACAATAGCGTCCTATCTAGTAGCTTCTGCAGAGGTACTTCTGCAAAACACCCTGAGGCAAAACAATTAACCATAAAACATTGGACACTATCACAAGTTGAGGCAATTCGTCTCCAAATGTCAGCCCAAAAGATCATCTGCACGTGAACAATAACCCAATAAGGTAGATGACCTTAGCAGTCAATCTACAAGGGGCCCACACTCAGGATGCTTAGGATAGTTCCACAAAATAGCTCATAAGAACCCCTAGATTCAAACGTCAAAATGGCAACCCTTTCAGGTCCCCTCCTTCTCCAGGAGCTTTGTAGTATCGCTCAATAAACTTTCCCAGCTGCCACCACTCTTTGTCATCTACCTCTTCATTCTTTGAAGTGGCATGACCAATAACTGTGGGCACTGCGGGATAGAAATACTGTAACTTTTCTACTGAGATATCCGTTTTCTTCTCCTTCTCTTCCTCCTTCTCTTTCTTTTCTTCCTCTTTCTCCTTGGTAAATGTCTTTATCTTTGGTTCTTCTTTAGGTCTTCTCTTTGTCTTTGGTGCTCTGTGTTTCACCAAAGATACTGTATGATGTGTCTCCTGTGTTTCACCTGTGAGATACTGTATGATGTGTCTCCTGTGTTTCTCCTGTGAGATACTGTATGATGTGTCTCCTGTGTTTCTCCTGTGAGATACTGTATGATGTGTCTCCTGTGTTTCACCAAAGATACTGTATGATGTGTCTCCTGTGAGTTTCTTCTGATTTACCCTGCTTAGGATTCTTGTCTTTAATCAAGTCTGGAAAATTTCCAGTTATTATCTATTAAAATATACTTTCCCCATTTTTTAATATTCTTTTTATAAAACTCTTATCAGATATCTTATCAGTTGTCTTAACTCTATAACTCCAAGTCTCTCTTTTTGACATATCTATGTCTACACAACTGTACCCACACATATACTACATATACACATATAATGTGTTTATTCATATAAATGTATATGTGTCTCTATATTTTTTTGTTTTTTTGTTTGTTTGTTTAGTTTTTATTTGAAGGGCTGAGAATTGAGGTAATCATGTTCCTTAGTTCATGTTACACTATCTATATCAGTGGTTGTACAGTTTCTCCGTTGGTTTTTTGCTTTTTTCCCTAAATTCTCATTTCCCAATCACATTTCTCTTCTCCCATAGGAATCTACTCTAGTACATTTTTTAGATACTTTAAAAAATATGAAGTGTAGTTTTTTTAAAAATTCCAGTATAGTTAAGGTGTACAATATTCAACAATTCCACACATCATCTAGCACTCATCACGGCAAGTGTACTCCTGGATCCCCATCACCTATTTCACCCATCCCCCCACCAACTTCCCATATGTAGTGTAGATTTGTGTGTATATATTTCAATTTACATAACTATTATTTTACTGTAGCTTATTCTATTTCTCACTTTTTATATTCAGCATTCTATTGTTAAGATCTAGGTATATTGCTGTGTGATCATCTGGTTCACCACTATTTTTTTTTTTTTTTGGTGGTGGTGTTATTGTTTTGGTTCACTGCTTCTAATTGCTGCATCTTAATTGATAATATGCATCAGCACATTTCACTTAGCCGTTTTGCAGTTTTTGGAAATTTCAACTTCCCACTTTACAATGTTCAAATAAGCATATTTTTACATGGTTTTTATAGATCCATTTGAGAATTTCTCTGAGAGATATATCTAGGAATGGGATTGAGGGGTCATTAGGTATATCTATCCTTATGCCTTATCCTCTTATTGTCATATTTTTGGCTAAAGTTGGGGTAAATTTATTAAATCTATCTTTCACTTCATATATTCTCTTTATCTGCATCTAATACGGTATTTTAAAAACCTAAATGATTAAGGAAATTGGTTGATCGAGGAAAACAAATTGAGAGAATGAGGAAGGAAAGAAATGCAAATGAGAAAACCATGACCCTTTGAAAAAAGATAAGACAGAACTTATTCCTTGTGTGCTTTGTAAGTTTAGATCTTGAGTTCATAATTAGTTTTGAGTTCGTGTGAAGGAATCTCATGTGTACCAGTCAGGAGTTGATCTGGGAACAGATCATTATAAACGAAATTGAGTAATGGATTTATAAGTGATATTATACCTTGTGCGATTGGGGAGCTGGTTAAAAAGTCTTTGTAAGGCTATTGCCTCTGTATGTGATGTTGGACCCGAGGTCACCATAGATAGCTCAGCTAGGCAGGCAATCAGGAAGAAGAACTAGATTTGAAGTAGAACAGAGCACGGACAAACTGGAATCCACAAGGTCAGATTAGAACCTATGGGGACAAATTGGAACTTGATACTACCTCTCACCACCTCCAACTTCAATGATGCTAGTGACTTGCAAAAGCCTGCCTCCTTCACCATAGAGTTGCCCACACTCAACCCAAACTCAGGGAAGCCAAAGAAGGAAATGGGAACTGAAAAACTGTGGGCCCAGGTGGTCCGCAACACAAATAAGGTGAGATAACACATTAGCAACAACATGTGCAAACTGCCAGTGCTTTGCGTCTTATACTGACTTTCAGAGTGTAATGGCTGCTCCTTCATTTGTGCCTTTTATTTCTCAAGCTCATTTTCTTTGTGGTTGACTCCAACGCAAAAGCATAGTAGGAAAGGAATTCTGAGAAATGTAGTTCCAACTTACCTAGGATGACTTGGTATAAATCCACTATACTATGCTACTTTAGTTGAATGTATGAAACTTCAGAGTTGTTTTGTTTATTTCTCTTAGCACCTTGAGGCATCTCTAGCCTGGCACCAATTTTATGTAATTTTTTTCAGCTTAGAGCTTTATAGATCAATAATTCAAATTTAAAATGAGTAGTTGTTCGTAGTTCTGGGTTCTCAAGGAAGACTCTCCATTCTCCTGCTCTGAGTCCAGGCTGAGAAGACATGCTACCTTGTTATCTCCCTATGCCAGCAGGCAGGTTGTTTTTGATCCACATTTATATTTACATTAAGAGTGGAGCTCTTCTAGGGTCCAGACTATGTGGGTACTCTCAGTTCCAACTCCCTACCTCAAAGGGACAACTGGCCTTGTCTCCTGACCTTCAGTGCAAGCCTCTAGATTACCTAGAGGGCACTCTTCCAGCACAGACACGGAATCAGATCTGGGCTTTACTGCTGTCAGTTTCAGTTCTCTCCTAGTCTCTGGCCTCTGCAGTGCATGAAAAATGCATATATATTTGTTTTATTTTATCAAGATTTTTAAAATATTATTTTTAGTAGACATTTTCAGGCTAACTATTCTGCCATGTCCCATGAACAGGAAATCTATTGTTTTGCAACCAAAAATTTAAATGCAGAAGACCTTTTTTACAAGTAAAAGATGCTTTAAGCAAATTCATATTTATAGGAAAAAATTTACAAATCTACAAACAGATCAATATGGGGGATTAATTTACATAACAAAAGGATTCACACAGGACTACTTAAAATAGCTAGGATCTCACGGTGTATTGAGAGCATTTAGGAGAATGTGTATTGCATAAAGCTATCTGGCTTGTGGTTAAAGAAATGTTAAGATAAATTCTTTTGTAAAGCAGAAATCCTTTTTGGGGGTGCACGCTTTCTCTCAAAAAAATTATATATATATATAATATATATATTTTTAATATATATATAAAATAATATTTATATTATATGTAATATATATATATGTATATTTAATTGGGTAGCATATGTAATATACAAGTTCTAGGGAGAGCAGGCAGCTAATTTTATACGTCTGAGGGGCTCCTAGGTGGCTTGAAGGTGAATGATCACTCTCTAATTTTTAAGTTTGAAGTTTGGGTCATTGTGTATCTGGGTTTTCTCATTTGGCTTTTACAAGAGAGAACTAAAAAAAAAAAAAAATTATATATTGAGTTCAGGTTCAACTCTCCTGAGCATGTTTTTGCTATATTAACATCAAATGATCAAAACAATCTGCATATTTAAAGAATGGAATCATAAGGTACTTCAAATGTTTAATATGTGCATTTCTATATAATTTCCCATGGGTTTTGCTATTAGAAATATGTTGAAGACATATTTCACACATAATGATTGATTTCTCTAGATGTAATTTACTTAAACATACAGTAAAAAACATCTTGACCAGTAATATAATTGCTAATTCACTGTGTTCAACATTATTTATTGAATTAATAATCGTGAGTACTAAATGCTACTACGTTTGTGTACATGGATTTCCTTCACTATTTACTGGAAAACCAGTACTATAAACACTGAATAAAATGAAATTATTTTCTACTTTCATCTAAATTGAATGTGATGATTGCAAAGCTTACCTCATTGTCTTCATGATCTGTTTCTAGAGTTTTATTTTGATACATCATTAAATATTTTAATAGGGCTGGGTTGCCTGGGTGACTCAGTTGGTTAAGCATCTGACTCTTGATTTTGGCTCAAGTCATGATCTCAGGGTGGTGAGATCAAGCTCCGTGTGGGGCTCCACTGGGTGTGGAGCCTGCTTAAGATTCTCTCTCTTCCTCTCCCTCTGCCTTTCCCCACACCCCCCTCTGCCCCCTGGCTTGTGCACGCTTTCTCTCAAAAAAATTATATATATATATATATATATGAAATATATATATTTTTAATATATATATAAAATAATATTTATATTATATATATAATATATATATATGTATATTTAATTGGGTAGCATATGTAATATACAAGTTCTAGGGAGAGCAGGCAGCTAATTTTATACGAATGCTTGTCTGGTTAAAAAAATACAGTTCTGAGGGGCTCCTAGGTGGCTTAGTCAGTTAAACGTCCAACTCTTGATTTTTGGCTCAGGGCATGATATCAGGGTCGTGAGATCTAGCTCCTGTCAGGTTCCATGCTCAGTAGGGAGTCTGCTTGAGATTCTTTCTCTCCCTCTCCCTTTGTCCCTCCCCCTGCTCGTGCTCTCTCTCTCTCTCTCAAAATGAATAAATAAATACAAAAGAACCCAGATCTCTGGTTCTCAGGCTTGGCTGTACTTTGGAATCACCAGGGAGCTTTCAAAAATATTGATGCCTGGCTCCTGCTGTAGAGATTTTGATTTAACTATTCTGGGGTGCAGCCTTGCTTTGGGATTCTAATGTGCAGCCAGAGTTAAGAATCACTAACAGAGTCAAACCTCAATTACTCAAACCCACTTAATCAGAACCCTCAATGAACTGACATTGGGGAAGGGGAATCAAGGACTGGGTTGCAGAACCAAATTCTTTTTTAAAGGAGAGGAAAATTCATTTTAAAAGTTCATATCAGACATTTATTCTAAAATCTGCTTCTGAAAATGCTCTGAAGTGAGGCTCCATTTATCCCAAACTCCTGCACTTACAATGCTAGGCACATAGAACAGTGACCTTGCGGTACTACCATTCCACCCACTATGGATAAAAAAGATTGAGTTCTGTTCTAGTCTACTTATTATGTGGTTGACTCATATGTATGGATATAAAACAAGTACATTGAACAGATGTGATTCATGGTCGTGATCACAAAACAACTTTTCTCCCCAACTATTACTTAAAACTTTTTTCAGTGGGGCTAGTTGTTACCTGCTGCTGGATAAAAACTTGGGCAGTCTTACTTGCTCTTAGGTTAAGAAACAATACCGTGGTTACTTTAGATAGGAAACACGATTTCTGTTTAGTAATTACGAATGTTCATCCCATGTAACAACAAAGAACCCCAATCTTGATTTAAAGTTGAGACTTCTCCCCTTTCCACCTTGGAGCCTTGCAAGGGGGGGCCTCTAGTTACAGGAAGTGAATGTAGGTGGGATCTCCTCTCCTTCCTTCACTCTCAGGACTTAGCACCAGCTTCTCTGTACTTTACATTTTAGCAATACTGAAAGCTTAGTGTTCCCTCAATGCCCCACACTGTTTTATACGTCTGTACAGCTAATTGCCCACTGCACCTGGATTCTCTTCTCCTCCTTGTTCAGCTTGGAGACTCCTATTTGACCTTCACCACCAGCTTGGACATCTCTGCAGTTTTAATTCCCTCCTTATTCAACTTTATGATTAGTAGCCAAGGTGGCAGTAAGAAAGAAGTCAGAAATAACACAGTGGCATCTACTAACGGATTATCTGAGGGCTTCTATATGCTGATCAGTCAGAAGTCCTTAGATATCATGCATCCAAACCCCTCATTTCCAGGGGAGCAACCTAGTGAGCTTTCACGGCTGCTGAGGGGACTGCAGGTCCAGGACTCTCTTCAGCATGTTTCACTGCTTTCTTCAATGGAGTGGAAATATTCCACTAAATTAAAGAGGTTTACAACTCCATGGCTGAAAAATGTATGCCAAAGAGCCATGACTCACCCCCACAGGATGGTAGGCTGAGTTGCAGCATGACGCGGAGCACAGAGACGTGGAATCAGACAGGCCTGTCTGCACTTCTTGCAGTGACCTTAGGCAATTTCTTTAACTTCCCCTGAGCCACAGTTTCCCTACATGCAAAGCAGAAAACTAATAATCATTTTGTCTTCCTGAAATGGTATCGTTAGAAATGAATATGATTATATAAGAGATGTACTTTACTCTATAATCTCCAAGGTGCTTTTAATATGTCAGTTGTTGTAATTATTGCTATGGCCACCCTACGATATGCACAAAGATTTACGGACTTCACAAATATTTTTGCAGAATAATCAAGGAATAGGCTGTTAGTCTCCTTTTCAGCAGCAATGAAGAAAAATCTACACACATTTATTTTTAAAAAGTTTTTTTAAAGAAAAGAAACAGACCCATAAATACAGAGAACAAATTGGTGATTGCCAGAGGGGAGCAGGTGGGGAGATTGGCAAAATAGGTGAAGGGGAGTGGGAGGAATAGGCTTGCAGTTATGAAATAAATGTAATAGGGATGATAGGTAGAGCACGGGCAATCTAGTCAATGGTACTGTAATAGTGTCGTATGGTGACAGATGGCAGCTGCACCTGAGCATAGCATGGGGGAAACGTATGGGGTTGTCGAATCACGACGTTGTACGTCTGAAACTAATGTAACGTTGTGTGTCAACTATACTTCAATTTAAAAAAGTTTTTTTACGGTTTGCACATAATAGAGGTGTGATAAACATTTATCATTGTTGATGTTTATATCCTCATAATTTTTTATTCTCCCCTCAATTGTGAAAGTTGAACATAATTTCCTAGACTCTGAATTTCATTCTCTATTGTTTGAAATAACAAAGATATGCATTGTTTTTGCTCACTGGGAAGAACAAGGTATTGCTTTAGGAAGTAAATGTATTTGTCAAGCATTGTTATAACAACTGCTATAGCTTCAAAAGACAGTGTGTTTTTTAAATGTACACATGTATTATACATTTATTCTCATTTAGCTTCTATTATCAAACTCCTGAGACATCCTGTGGCCGTTATTCTGTTTATGGATCCAGAGGCCAGGGAGATGATGAGATCAAAGGTTAGAGAGAAAATGTTGTCATTAAATTGAAAATTATAAGCCTTCTCCTACTGAGCTATTTCCTTCTTGAATTTCAGAATATGGTCACCTGTGAAGGTTATTTTACTTCAATAAAAAGAATCATTGGATGAGGAAGATAAAACCATATATGTGCAAAAGGAAAACAGAATTTAAATCATGTACAAAAATTTACCTCTATTCTTCAAATTGCTTATCATGCAGGGCAGCTCAGAAGTGGTAAATAGATCCCTGTTCACGGTCAGGACAGTAACTCCTGTATGTCATACAGGTGTTTCAATATGAACTTCAATTGTTTTTTAAAGAAAGAACAATTAGAGGAGGTGCAGCTTTGGGATTTTTATAACTCCTTTAACAAGTACTAAATGATATTTTATCTTTAAAAAGAACGTGGGTACCCGTGATTGCAACCAAGTTCATTAAAATAAATATTTCATGCAGCTGAGAGAAAAAACAACATAAAGAAATCAGAGAAAATCCAAACTGGGAGTTATAATTATTGTCTGTGCTCAATAAATCAAGTCTACTTGCAAATATGCATAATTATTTTTTAATAAAAAAGAAATTAAGCATTTTGCTAGGCTTAACCAATGGTAGGTAATTGTACTAAAAATGATATTAAACTAGACTGCTTGTACTGATTCGTGCTGCTTCTATTCTGAGGTGGGATTATCCAAATTGAAAGATAAAATCCCCAATTCCCTAGCAAGGTACAGATAGTACAAGACAGAAGTCCACTGTTGACATGGGAAATAGCCACTAAAATCACTTTTTCATTTATTCCCATCTTGAGCCATAGGCTGTGTGTGTGTGTGTGTGTGTGTGTGTGTGTGTGTGTATTTTAAAGATTTTATTTATTCATTCAGCAGAAAGAGAGACAGCCAGCGAGAAAGGGAACACAAGCAGGGGGAGTGGGAGAGGAAGAAGCAGGCTCCCAGCAGAAGAGCCTGATGTGGGGCTCGATCCCAGAACGCTAGGATCACGCCCTGAGCTGAAGGCAGACGCTTAACAACTGAGCCACCCAGGCGCCCCACACAGGCTGTATATTAAATTAAATACTCAACTTTGTTTCCACTGGGGAAGGGGATTACCACCCACTTGATCCCCAGGAGAAGAGGCAGGTGGTGATCATGCAGAGCAAGTGGCCAGGACTGGTCACCTAGGCAGTAAGGTGAATTGCTCACGCTTTGGAACCCAGTTTCCTTGCTCCCGTGCACTCCTTCAACAACCCAATCCACAGTGAAGTATCTGCCAGGGTTAGTGGCGGGGAAGGCGATTATTGTCTACAGCAGGTAGAATAAGAGAACATGGAGCAGAGGAAGGCTTTTCAACAGAAAACTAACAATGCATAAGAAGGATAGTCTTTGAGTTCTTTGGCAAGAAACCCAGAAACGTGAGGTGTACTTATGTGTAACAGAAGTTCTGGGAGAAGGCAGCTTTGAACAGGATGTGGTGAAGTCGAAAAGCAGATTAACTATAGGGATGCTGGGTCCTTTATGGAAAGAGACTTGGACGCAGATGGACCCAGCTCGAGTTTAGCTCTACCACCTTCTAAAAGGGTGAATGTTCCTTGGTGTCCCCTGAACCTCCCCTTCCTCTGAAGTAAAATGTCTACCTCACTGGACTGTTAGAGAAAACAGCCGTCTGGAATGTGTGAAAGCTTTGTCAGCTATAAAGCCCTGTTAAAATGTTTCCAGAAAGTGACAGGGATTTATCTTCACTTCCTGCCTCAGGGAACAGTCAAGGAACTGAAAGTTGTTTCCGGTTCTTACGTTTTCTTCCCTCAGGCTCAAATGGAGAGGCTTTCCTCTTTCCTCACTCTTGTTTTGTGAGTTTGGGTGACGGTGGCTGTCGGCCTGGGCACACTCCAAAGACACCATGTCATCTCTATGGCTGCAGTCGCCAAGAAGGCAGCGTCCGGGAGAAGCTGGGGCCACCTCGTGTTGCCTCATGCGGCTCTCGTCATAGTGATGGTGGGGCAGCTGGCGCTTCTGCATGTCCTGCTTCTGATGCTCCATTTCTGGGTCCTTCTGGTGCATTGGGTCAACAACCCACTGCCTTCCCTTTCTCCCCGATCTACCCTGGGGTCTTTCCCTCTCCTGTCTTCGGAGGAAGGAATTAAATTCCTATCTCAGCATCCAACCCAGCTGCAGCTTCCTCCTAACCGAGCAGAATCCTCCTTTCTGCCTTCTCGTACTGGATGCCACCTGCGGGAAAACATTCCTGACCCTGTCCTGCCCTCGGCTTGGTTTTACATCCCTATCACATGTGTTTCCTATACAGACCTTGAACATGGCGCTTTCTGCTCAGTGTCCTACTTTCTCACCTCCCCACCATATGAACTCTTCAAAGGGAAGACCTTGGGAGTGAGGCTTACTCACCAGTGTGTCTCTAGCACTCAGCATAGTGCTTGGTGGTAAAAGAGTACGAGGTGGACTTATCAGACCCTCTCTGCTCTGCAGACTCTCACTGACTCACAGTCAGACGTATGCAAAGAAGGGTCATTTGTGTTGAGGCCACAATGTAAGCAAGACAAACATCTCTCTCCAGCTTTCTGGGTTGTCTCTTTCTATATCCCTCTTCCTGGAATCACCCACATGTCTGCAAGAAGGGCCAAGAAGAGATCACGAACAGTAGGATGAAAGGGGCAGAAAATCAGTTCCACATTAAAGTACTCCTTCTTTGTTTTTTCATTTCTCTTCTGTTTTGGCTTTCAAAAGGAATTGTAAGATTTTACTCTTTTTCTGGTGCTCTTAATCTAAAATGCCTTACAGACTACATGGATAAAAGATTTGGATAATTATAAAAGTTTGATGGGGTTATAGGGAAAGCTTACATAAAGGAAATCATTTCATATCTTTTAGAAATAGTCCAAGTCAAACTAATTAAAGAAATTTGATTTTCTTCTTTAGTTCTACATCATTTACTCAGGAATTCAGGGTTTGAGAATTTTTCGTTCAATTGCATGTTACTGATAAATAGTATTAGACTTTTCCAGAGTGCCATTGTTTTCTGACAGTGGTTCCTTTAGCTCTGTGGCAGATGCTGGGCAAAATCCATTTCAATTTTCTCTCCCTTGCCTGCTTTCTCTTACAGAGGCTGGAAATACTTTCTCAGTCTCCTTAGAGTTGGGCTGGCCATTGAGGTGTAAATCTGAGTCTGCTGGAAAGTTTCTGGAAAAGCTTTTGATTTTCTGATAAAAGGAACACATATGTCTATCATTACACCCTTTCCTCTTCATCCATCTGTGTGTGCAGGTGTAATGCCCAGAGCTGCTGTAGCCACCTTGCAACCACAAGATGAAAAACAGGAAAGCATGGGGACAAAGCACCATTACACTAAGGAAAGTAGAGCAAAAAGTCAGGAGGGACTTGGCAAGAGCCCACTTCCAGGCCTCTTACTGGCCGGCATAATACACGTTAGAATTATTTAAAGCACTACTGATCAGGTTTCAGTTACTTGAAGCTGAAACCATTCCTGACTGATTCAAACCACAAATAAGAACATTGTCCTACTAATGAAACTGAGCTTGGTTACCTATGGTATCATTCAAAAGCAGAAGCCTAATTACCAAATTTAATCTTAAATATTTCTCACAGTCAGGTATGTCCTTCTCTGTATCTGGCTCCAATTCCTTTGAAGCCCACATTTGTACTTCAACCCAGCAACATGGTGGAGGGGAAGAGGTCATGTACCATCTGTCACAGGGATCATGATTTACAGTTGACTGAAGACAGTCTCCCTTTAACATATGCTCTACTGAATCTTACAGTTCCTTTAACAAATTCTGGGCCATAACATTTAAAACTGATACTCTAGCTACTATTTCAAGAACATTATTGTATTCACTTCCTAAGGCTGCTATACAAATGGCCACAGACTGGGTGGCTCAAAACAGAAATTTATGACCTTGCTGTCTCTGGGTGTTCCTTGACTTGTGTCAACATCTCTGTCTCATCTTCACATGGATTTCTCCTCTATTTCTTCTCTTTTGTCTGTGTCTTTACTTCTTCTCTTAAGGACACTTGCGTGATTAGAACCCACTCGGATAATCCAGGACTATCCTGAGTCTTTACCTTAATTGTATCCACAAAGACTCTTTTTTCCAAATATGGTCACACACACAGGTTCTGGGTGGACATATCTTTTGGGGGGGCCACCATTCAACACACTATAATTATCTTCCTTCCTTCTCTAGAAATATTATTCCATTTGTCTTGTTTTTCTTTGTTGGGTCTCATTTTTCTAACTCAGGAGAAGAAATATTTATGATTTAATTTTGGATTAGAATTTAAGGTTGTTCCTCAAAATATGTGTTGAATTTAATATTTTAAAGTAAAGAATTGTATTTATTATTACATTTTAGGCTTTATTTCTCACATTAAAGTAAATAATCGATGACTTAAGACAGGCAAGTACATCATGTCAGTAAGGTGTTTACCAGATTTAACATCACCCAGGCAAAACATTTCTTGTGATTTATTAACCGCAATCTTTAACATAGACTGGATTACCATTATTATTTTTAGGGAATGAATTGCTTTCTATCTAGTTCAGTGGTTTTTAACCCTGTTTATACATTATAATCAACTTGGGACCTTTAAAAAAATGTATATGTAAGTCCTACTTCAACCAGTTGAATACAAATATCTGTGGAAGGGCCTGGAAATCCATAGTTTTTAAGAGCTCCCACAGTGGTTCTTATGCATAGGGAGGATTAAAAACTTGACCTAGATTCTTGCTAATGGTTGGCCTTCTTCAGCACCATTCAGTTATTCAATCAAGTAATCATGCACTAAGTGTAAGTCTTTGTGGAAAACACAAGGATATATAAGGCATGCTTCTTATCTGCAGGTTTATAGTTAAGTAGTCATGGTGTATGATATTTTAAGTGTAATGTGCCATTTATACTCCACGGTGCAGGGGCCAAATGTCTGTAGAAATGTATCTCCTGATCACTCTACAAAATTCAAATCCATTAACAAAGGTCACTTGCATCTTTATTGCTTTAACTCCCCTGCACATACACAGGCTGCTAGTGACAGTCAGAGCAAGAAGAGCCTCCTATGCTTGACTGTCATCAGCTATAACCTCTACAAAGTCAGGAGCTTTTAATGTGTCTTCGATTCCCCTTCCACAGAGTAGAAATCAATATAAACTTAAAAAAATCCGTGCTAGTAGTGACGGCTATTAGTAGGAAAAGCTTCAGCAGTAAAGTTGTTTATGCCCTAGCGAAGTGCTAAGGACTGGAAATGCCTTCAGCTTCCAGTTACTTGGGAAGAACCTTGGGGTGCTAAGTCCACGCTGGCGGGCATGAGAAGGAATGATGGTGGGGGAGGGGGACAGGATCTGGCAAGCCATTAGCAAGCGCTTTGTTGGCATGCGTGTGAGACACCACCGCTGTTGCTGCTCATTTAGACCTTCACAGACACCTCAGTAACAAACAGGCCACCGGAGCTGCACAGTCACACAGAGCAACAAGGGAAGAGAGGTGTTTGTCAGGAAGGCCCTGAACAGAAGAAGGTGAGGGCAGAGACCAGAGTAGACCTGGCGTCTACGGCTGTGGGTCCGCTTTCAGGGAAGAACGGACAGTGTAACCCAAGGAGTCACAGAGGCACGTAAGTGTGAGGTCTTGTCGATGAAAGATAGGAAGGAGAAGTGGAGCTGGAGGAGGACAGGCTATTAAGCCAAATACAAAACAAAACAAAACAAAGCAAACCCCCCCAAAACAAAAACACTGCTGATTAGATGGGAATTGAGTTGAGTTTATTCAATTGTGCATTAATCGCATATTTACTGAGCACCTTCTATGTGTTCCAGGTGTTGGGGATGCAGAGGTGAACATATGTTCCAGTAATGGAGCTGGGCCATTAGCATGTAGAAAAATGAGGAGATTCAGGGCTATAAAAACAAACAAACAAACAAACAAACAAACAAACATTCTGGATATCATGAAGGAAACTGATGGAGGGTGGGGAGACATGAGTTTGAGTGGTCAAAGGTGGCGCTGACCCTAGGAGGTGACATTGAGCTGAGATGATGCAGAAGGAGGAAGAAGATGTACATAAAGGGTCCAGGCAGAGGGAACAGCAACAGTAATGGCCCTGAGGTCAGAACACATTTGGAGTTTGCAAAGAATCTGATGATACCCAGTCTGTAATCAGAGCAAGGGCATGTCAGGAAGAAGAAGAAAAAGCAACTGGGTTTGATGATGATCAAGTAGCCGGGCTTCTGGAAAGGTCAGGCTGCAAGTCTTTCTGTTCTGGTCTGAAAGGGACTGAAGTCCCTCTGGGTAAGCTGCTCAGGGCTGTCCTGATACAGACAGCCTGTCAACTCCGACAGCAGCAATCCTATCCTCCCGGCTGTCGTGAGGTACCGCATTGGCTTTGCAGTTGCCTTGCTTTGAATATTCCAATCACACAAGGCCTGCGCCTCCTCTCCCTAAGGGTGGTTTTGATAGTTTCACTACGTGCACAGTGATTTTAAAGCAGGAGATAATGAGGAAATGCGCGGTGTAAGTCAGTGATGTCAATCCCTGACAAGTATCATGACCAAGAAAGTCAGATTCCTGAAGTGACTTCATCTGCCACATCCTGACAGAATCTGAGGTCTTTCTTGGTAGATGAACACAATATCATCCTATATCTATGGAAATGGTCAAGAATGGGAGTTTTTTCCTAAGCAAAGAAAAATATTAACTCAAGACCTAACTCTGTTTTCTTTTTGTGCACTCTTCCCACAATGCCTTGCTTAAACCGTACTTCACTAATTTTAAGACACACATTTCCCCCTCATTTTGCCATCTTTGAACTGGTAACGGATCTTACATCAGTGGTGCCTCATAATTGCTGTGGTATGACTGACATCACACGTGCAAGCATTCTTGGTCATAGCTGTTCACACTGTCCACTGAGCCCACTTGCATTGTTGTGACGACACATGGTGAGAATAATGAGCATTTAAGTTGTGTTAAAAAAGATCACACTATATTTTGGGATTAATACGAGCAGCTATTTGGTACTTAAGAAGGTACAAATATCTTCACTGGAGCAAATATCTTCACTGGAGAAGAGGCAATTACATCTTTTCTTTAAAAGCAGTAACCATATACATTATGGAGCTGAAGAAAGGAGATATCCATAAACACATGGAGCCGTGCTCTGCTTTGTCGCTGCACTACACGAAGAAAATGACCTATTACCTGCCAGGGAGCTCAACAGTCAGGAGAAACTGACAAAACCCTCTAAATGAATGAGATGTCAAAACTCTACAAGGCTCTTGCGGGGGGTGATGTGTGGGACTGAAACACCATAAGGCACTGTGTCTTAGTTTGACTATCACCATTATTTTTCTTTCTTGGGGACACATAAAATAATTGTGTATCTCATAATAAGTGGCATTTTAGATTATTTAGAACAGAGCAGATGTTTTTATCTTGAGATGTCTAGTGCTGTGCACACACCAGATCTCATTTATCTCATTACATTCAAGGTTCTCTGCAGCCCATTTACATGTTAGCAAAGATGTGTCTGCATGAAAACTTGTAACTCACCATTGTGTCTCACGCCTATGGTAGACTGAGCAAAACATTCTCAGGGCAACCTGCTAACCTTGGTTAGGGAGCTGAATTTAGTCAAAAGCATCTAAGTGCTTGGCTAGATATGGAGCATGGACCGATGACTGCGAAGTAAATAGCTTTAATGAAAAATAAGATAATTTTGTTAAGGCCATCACTTAAAATTCAAGTTAAGAAGGTCATTGTGTTTTCATGTCTGATTTTGAAAAGTCAGGGCTAAAGGCCCTGAGGTTGGTTGGTTGGTTTGTTTGGCTGAAAGGTGCTCTCAGATCAGCATGAAAAGGCAGATTGGGAGAAGAGTCAGCTGGAAAGCTATGAAACATTTCACAGCCCTGCGGTGGGCAGGTTGTCACTCACTGCGTGTGAAGTCGGTGCTGATTTTTTTTGAGTCCAGAGTCATTCTCTTATTTCTACTCGAGGATACCATCTTAAAGAGGTAGTCAAGCTCCTTGATGGATAGCAGGTCAGTAGCTGAAGACGTGCCGCCTGGCAGGTGGCTGTGGAGGGAGTGCACACCTCTCTGCCCCGAGCCCCAGGCCTCCTGCTTGTTGTACTAGCAGGTTCTCAGGAGAAAAAGGCGTGTGTGAAAGTATGGCCCCATGTAGGGTAAAGAGCACAGAAATGCATTTTGGCCACACTTTGGGCTTTCTCAGGCATAGTTCATAAATATTTATTTCAAATGCAAAGGAGAGCAGAGGTGTTACATACTCCTTTAAATAAATAAATAAAATAAATAAATAAATAAATGTATAATGTATATATTTAAATATAATTTATATAACTGTAAAATGGCTTCTAGACATTTCTACTTGGAGTGTGTAGTAGGTTGTTCAAACTTAACCATGTTGGACAGAACTCTTGATTTCTCCTCCCAGAATTTTCCTCCTAAATACTCCCAATCTCAGGAAACAGCTCAGGCCACAGACTTTTGGCTTATCCTCAATTCCTCTCATTTCTAGTCAATGTCTAATTCACCAGCTCTGTCTCCAGGGGCCATTCTGATTCACTGTCTCCACCACAACTTCAGTGCAAGGCACCATCATCTCTTGCCTGAGCTACTGGGAGAGTCTCGAGCCAGATTTTCACTCTCCCTTTGCTGACACCCCCATATCCCAGGTCTGTCCTTCCCACAGCAGTGAAATGAGTTTTTAAAACATAAACCAAACCATGTCACACTCTCTTACTCTGAACCCTTCCGAAGGCTTCCACTCACACTTCGAATACAACTCCATCCTTCTACATAAGACACATGACCGGGGCATCTTTGACGTCACTTCCTGCCAGCCTTGCCCTGTGCTTCTGCTATGACAGCCACACTGGCTTCCTTCCTGGTCCTCAGATGGACTTCGCATGGTCCTGCCTCAGGGTGTTTGCAGTGGCTGTTCCTTCAGTCTGGACTGCTGATTTTTGCATGGCTTATTCCCACATTTCATTCAGATCTCTGCCCAGATGTCACCTCCTTGGAGAAGTCATTTCTGACTAGCCTCCTTAAGATCTAGTCACTTTCTGTCCCTCTTACCCTGTTTTATGTTTCTTCATCATATGTGCCACAGACAGTTGTCTCTCTTGGGCCCTCCACCATCAAGTAGGTAAAGCTTGACTCTGACAACTTTGCTTCCTGTGGCTCCTTCTTTCTTTCCCCACTCTTCTCCGGCAGTGATGTGGTCTATGAATATTTTTAAGTACCTGTTCTGTGAAGGGCATTGGAGGTGGAATACAGCTGAGCCTACAGGTTCTCAAAGAGTTTGGTGTCTGGCAAGGGTAGGGGTGATAAGGACAAACCCAAATAAATAAAAGGGCTATTATAAGGTTAAGTGTCTTGCCCCAGAGGAAGTAAGGAACCAGCCCTAGAATTTGGCCTATCTCACTCTGAGTCCAGCCTCTTTTCCACCCTGCCACCCACGTCTGCTTTCCCTCTGGTGCTTTTCTCGGCACTTCTAAATTTGCTCTACAACTCTCTCCTCCTTTCTCTCAATCCAAAGCACCAACTCCTGCACTTCTTGGCGAAGTTCTAGGTCAGCTGATTAATCTGGTTAGTCCACAGGAAGTGAGAATGACTATAGATTCAGTTCTCTCAGGTGGCATTTGCATTGCAACTTACTCTTCTCTGCTGCGCCAGTGTCAAGGAGACATGTGTGAGGGATGGTCTCTTTACCTACTTTTGGAGGAGACTGTGGAGGAAAGGGCACTCTGTGGGGTCTCCTTATTTACTTTGAGACTTTCCATCTTGTCCCGACTCTCTAGGCTTTCAAGGACCAATGCATGAGGTAGGTTGGGCATGGACTTTTCTTTAGTACAATTTCTGAAGGGCAGTGGGTATATAGTTTTGGCATTTGGGAGGTGATAACAGAGCCACCCTCTCTCTCTCTGTATGTGTGCGCACATGTGTGTGGTGGTGATGCGGGATCATTTATGGCAGCGTACCTCAGACATTGCACCCATGTTCATCTTGAGCGACATATGTAACCAGTGGCTGCCACGAGGAAGAAATGGAGCTACCTTAGGCAGCCATCTAGGCTCAACATTGTTGGAAAATTGCTGTTAGGGCAAGAACATGAGGGAAAAGTTTGTGGGTATTGTATTCATTCTGTTGTTGGATGTGTCTCCATTTCAAGACCAGCCTAGTCCAGCTCCTTTCAGTGTTCAAGACATTTGTGAATGTAAAATAGAAAGGACTTATGGCTTTTCTCACTAAAACCCAACAGTTCCTTTCACACTACTTCATCTGGGTCAGCTGATGCTGTTTTAACAAATGATCGTAAAATGAATGGCGTAAACAACAGAAATTTATTTCTGTTGGCAGTTCTGGAGGCTGGAAGGCTGAGATCAGAGTGCAGCATGGTGGGGTTCTGGTGAGGGCCCTCTTCTGGGTTGGAGACTGCCAGCTTCTGTTGTGTCCTTACGTGGTGGAAGAAGTGAGCTAGCTCTCTGGCTTCTTCTTGTAAGGGCCCTAAGCCCATTCACGAGGGCTCCACCCTCATGACCTAATGACGTCCCAAAGGCTCTACCTCCAAATGCCATGACCTTGGGATTAGGGTTTCAACGTATAAATGTGATGGGGGGTGGGGGGGAGCAAACATGCAGTGCACTGCAATCTATTAAATGGGAGTGGCAATGGTGCGCATCTCATAAGATTAAGGTGAGATGAAATGTGTCAGCATACGTCAGTGGTAAGCACCCTTGGGTCAGTCAGCAAATATTTATTTGCCACCTACAGTGTGCTAGGCACTGTTCTAAGAGCTGGGGATACAGGGGTAAACAAAATACAGTCTACAATGCTCATGGTGGTTAATAATAAGGCAGAGCCAGGATGAAAATCTTGCTGTCGAGCACAACTCCATAGCACCTCTTATTCACTGAGAGAGAGAAGGTGAATAAGAAACTTGAGATGTTGTGTGAACTGAGAGATTGGACATCAGGAATAAAACCATAGATGTGTGCTTGGAGGCCATCAACTTGAAGGCGCCAGTTGAAGTCTTTCCATAGGTCATATTGTCCAAGAGCCTAGCATTGAAGAGAGGAGATCTGAGGACAAAATCTTGAGCGAGATTGACATTTAATAAAGGGGAAGATGGAGGACAAGGTACTGAAACTCCTACTACTGTACAATTGTTATTATTGTTATTACTCTTGTATCTAGAGGAGGCAACTAACCTAAGAAACTACATTCAATTAAAAAAATTTGTTGTTAAGGTAATCATAGAACTGACATCCCTTCACCTTCACATATTCTATTGGTGAAAAGCAAGTCATAAGTTCTACCTGCACTCAAAGGGAGGTGATTAGATAAGGATACGACTTATTAGGAACCATTCTAGGGTGTGTTCATAAATTTATTATTTTTTTTTGTCTATCTTTTATTATTGAATATGACAGTTCTTTATACATTCTGGAGGTACTTTTTAAAATTAAATATATAATTTCCTCCCTCCTCCAAAATATCTGTTGCATACTCACTCTGAGCAAAGAGTTGGTGTACAACAAGTACTTGAGCAAGGCATGAGAATGATTTTCCACTAGGCAAATACTTTAGGATTTAATTTGCTAAAATAATTTAGTTTCATGGCCAATTAATTCACCAATTTTTCATCTTTTATAGATCCAGCAAATCCATTATTATATGGCATATTTATCATCCAGGTTACTATCCTCTACTTGTTAAATATTGGCGGGGGGGGGGTCCTGTCCCCAACTTTTACATACATCTAAGCCCTGGGTCCATTAGTATAGTACCCTACCCATTTTTTTCCTGTGGGCCCCCACACTTTAGCACCACTAATCATTTTAGATTTTCTGAGATGGTTCCGATTTCATGTATTCTGATTGGAGACTTAGAAACAATGATAAAAGCATCCATACTTCTAAAATTCTCTCTTCTCTAATCAAAACTTCTCTTTTGTACAGAATTGATTGCACTAGTCTCAGTTTTTCATTCTGACCTGCATCCAAGCCATTTACTCTGCATTTTTAGCTCATCCTGTCAAGAGGTGAACTCTGGCCTCCCCTCTCAACTTAATTCTGAGTTGGTCATATAACTTCCTTTGGCCATCCATGAGCAGATATGATGTGAGCAGAGGCTTGAAAACGGGCTTGCACATTTTTGTTTCTTTCTCTCTGTCTTTGCCCTAGGACATGCCAGGGAGAGCGTGTTAGAGGATGGGGCATCTGGAGTAGAGCCAGCTTGCCCCAGTTGTCTCAGCTGACACTACCTCGATCAGCAGACCAGAGCCAACTGCCAGATGTGAAGGGAGCCAGCTGAGATCAGAAGAAATTTAGAGCCAAGTCCAGCCTAAATTACTGACCCACAGACTTGTGAGCTAAACAAGTGCTTATTGCTTTAAGCCACTGCAATTTCAGACAGATTGTTGCATAGCATTGCTGTGGCAATGGATAACTGATAATGCATCCCACAAATCTGGGGAGCTTGGAAGCTGCCCCTCCATTTGGCTACCATGAAACAAAGATCGAGTACCTTCTATTTGCAAGAGCATTGTGCAAAATGCTCCACTAGGTTATTTTAGTTAATCCTGAAAACAATATTACCTAGAAGATAGATAATATTATTATTCAAATTTTATTTTATTTTATTTTTTTAAAAGATTTTATTTATTTATTTGATAGAGACAGCCAGTGAGAGAGGGAACACAAGTAGGGGGAGTGGGAGAGGAAGAAGCAGGCTCCCAGCGGAGGAGCCTGATGTGGGGCTCGATCCCAGAATCCCGGGATCACGCCCTGAGCCGAAGGCAGACGCTTAACGACTGCGCCACCCAGGCGCCCCATATTATTCAAATTTTAGAGGCAAGGAAATTTTAGAGGGAAGCTTAGAGAAGGTTAAGTGACTTGCATAAGGTAGCTAAATGATCAGAAATAAAATGGGCAGTTAAACCCTGGAAGACTGCCTTTAGAGCCTCTATGCTTTTACTATTGATGCTTACTGCTTACTCTTCTGGTCCCCCCATCTCACCTTTTCTCCTGCCCACCTCCACCCCCTTCAGGAGAAGACCCTGTGTTCCAATTTGGGAAGCAGAAACCACTTTTATATTTAGTTCCCCTTAATACTACTTTCTTACATCTAGTGTAAATGTCCATCTTTCCCATTAGTCTGGAAGTTCTTTTAAGGGTAAAGTCTATGAAATACTTATTGTATTTTCTCCCACAGCTACCATGAAATAGAATTTTTAAAAAGATAATGATCCTATTTAAGTTTTAGAAAATCTAATATCCCCCAAAGCAGTTTATACCAAAGTAAGACTCTACTAGAAAATATACATATTTTTATGTTAAACACATGCACACATGCACATATTTAAAAGGACACTGTTATCCTAAATTAATCTAATTGGTGGAATGCACAGTAGACGGTTTTTCCCATTTTGTTACACAGTTTTAGGCATACGGTGTTTGAATTTGGTGTTTGATGTCTACAAAATTAAAACTCTTCTGTTTCATGTTTTATTATATTATTTATTCACAGGGATTGATATAAAACTGGCACTGAATTTGCAATTAGTTTCTGCATTTAAGGAATTGTTTTAAGATTTAGTCACTTGCTATGTACTTTAGGTATGCTGCCACCAGGTGGCGGCAGGGTGCCAGGCATAAGGTTTGTACAGTAAGGCATGTACATGCTTTCTGAGGTTCAAGGTAATAACTTTTTGCTTGAGTTCAAAAATAATTTGAGACCACAATACTCAACTTAACATAATATATCTCTTTAGCAAAACAGCTAGACTTAAACTCTAAATCAACCTTAAACATCTTAAAAAGCAGATATAAATCCCAAGCTACAAAATCACCTACTTAATATCTCTCCTTCCCAGCTTTTCGAATTATTTTCATAGTGGGCTGATTCTAACACTAATCTTATATACATACTTTAGTAAAAATGTTAATCTTTATTATTTACTCTGAGCCTTTATTTATTGTCACTCTCTTCTATCATAGCTCATTATGTCAGGCTTCAAAATTCCTAATAATTATCTTTAAACAAAAATATCTCTTCAGCTTCCATTTCCTCTAAGAAGACAGAGGTTTATCATTTCGGTATGATCTCAGATCTCTTCCCAAGGAAGACCCAAAAGCATTTCTCCATCAGGATAGCACAAAAAGTGTATTTGCATTTTATGGAGGATTTTGTCCTTTGTATTTTCTGCACTATAGGAATAATCCATTAAAATTTTTCCCCTCTCAAAGCTCCTAGAAGCGTAGGAACAATTTACTGTATTTATCTATTTAACTGCAACATACACGATCTCCTTAGCAACAAGCTCTGCCCTAAATATCTCCAAAGAGTTCTTAAAGAAACAAAAGTCCTCAAACCGTATTAGAAATCTGAGTGAAATGCAGAATAAAAAGTTAACTGACTTCATTATAATTAATAATACTATATATTTAAAAGAAGCAATTTCAATGTAAAGAAAATGTCAACTATTTCAAAAAGCAGTCAGAAGTTCCCACTCTTACAGATCATCAAGCTGAAATTTTGCAACAGGGTTTAAGGGTTTAAGATTAGGGACGATAAATTGAGAATGAGTACATCCCTAACCTCTGAGCCACTCCCCTGCTCTGACCTAAGGTGTTCTGTTTCAAGAATAGGAGGAGTGTGTGGCTGAAAGTCAAGGGTCAAAGCTGTGTAGTTGGGGGAAAAAACAAAAGAAATTAGTAATTCTGTACCTAAGCGTTGTCAGGGGGAAAAAGTTGGGGCAAGATCTTCAGCAGCTTTATCCTGAATGTTGCTACGGGAGCTGAGAGAGTCATTGTACCTGACATGCACCCACTCCAGGAGTGCAGATTTGAGCAGCACTAAGCAATGAGGGTTTAGGCAGGGCTGGCAGGGAAAGATGATACCTGTTGGGAGAGAGGATGTTGAGAGGGGTTGGAGTTGGGAAGGGGGCAAGAGAGAGGATGAGCAGTGATTCCTAGAGACCAGACTTTGCACGTTCGACAGGGCTTTCTAGGTTCCAGCAGGTGAGCACCGAGAGCAAGAAACAAATGGCACATAAGCTGTGAGAGCAGGCTCCAAGGGAGCTGGCCAGCTCCCAGCCTAACGCTGGGAGACAGAGCTGCGGAAGAGAGAATGAAAGAGAGGCAAAAGAACAATAAAAGAGGGAGGGAAGAGAAAGGGCTGGGTAATCAAAAGCTCTCATGTGATTTTTGAGTCTCACAGAAAACCTATGAAGCCAGTGGGGGTGGATACTGTTATTTTCTATTTACCAATGAGAAACTGAGGCCCAGAGGTGGTAAGTGATGGAAGGTCCCATACTGAGTGGTAGATATAGGACTCCAAGTTAAGTGACCTGATTTCAAGGTACAGATGAAAGAAGAGAGGGCGCATTTGAAACACGGGCACACATCATATGTCCTACCTTTACTTTATAAACAGTAAGTACATTTTTTTACATAACCAGGGCTTAGCCTTGTAAGGGTCAAACTGAAAAGTTTTAGCCACTATAAAAAGCATTTCTGAAACGTATTTTATTTGTTCTAACTTCCTTTAAGTACTGACTATAATTTATCCTCTTCTTGATGTGTAGGGATATAACAATGAAAATCGACTCTATATTTATGTACTTCCAACTGAGGGATACTCTCAGGTTCTAAGGAGACACGCAGGCTTTACTCCTGTCATGCCTAATACATTTGTGGCTTGAAAAACTGTATAGCAGAATTGGCTGACTCAGCTCCTTGCCTCCTAGTCAGCTCTTCCTTCTTGAGTGTGTTGGCTTCTGGCCCCTACCTACTCTTCTGATCATGTCATTCTCCTGATTAAAATCCTTAATGGCTCCCCCTGATTATAGCAGTGGTTTTCCCCCCAGGCAGCACATTAAAATCACCTGGGAGCTTTTAAAAAACTCCCAGTGCCCAGATGCCATCACCAAAGATTTTGATTCAATTGTTTAGCTGTGGGCTCTAGCTTATAGAGATTACCCAAAGTAGCATGGGTTTGGGCTTCTGCCCAAGATGGATTAAAAGGGATTGTATTTATCCCCACCCTGCTTTCACCTGAAACAACTAAAAATCCCGACACAGTATATGAAACATTGATTTTTAAGACATTGGAATGAAACAATGAAGGACATTGATCCCTGACAGATGAGAAACAAACAAAGAGAGACCTACAGTTGCCCCAGTTTACCACCTTGAGAGAATTTCCAGGCCATGGTGCAGAAGGTGGAACCCCGGGAGCCTGAAAGACTCTTTGAATTGAGAGGATGGAGGTGAGGGTCTAGGGAGACTGAAGGGGCTGCAGTGTTCTGAATAGAGTACTAAAGAAGAGAAAGTACTGATCAGCACATGCATATGAGGAAACTGAGGCCAGATCAAACAAAACAAAACAAAACAAAACAAAACAAAACAAAACTACCTGAAAATATTAGTGGGAATAGGACATAGACTTCAAAGGTAGTAGTTTGCACTATTCATACTGGGAAATCTGGAAACTCACAGGGCATTGTTAGAAGACTCAGAGGCATCTTGTCTCAGTAGTGGAAGTATTAGCCATAGACTAAACGATGCTCCGGCTTGCTTGACAAATCTTCAAAGCAAGATCTGAAAGGATCAGAGTATATCCAAGGAGCTTTTCTATGTCCCAGAACAAAGCTCAAGAATATTTACAGGAATACAAAAATATCCAGCACCCAACACAGTAAAATTAATAATGTCTGGCATGCAATAAAAACCACCAGGCATGCCAAAAACAACGAGGAGAAAAAGCAATCAACTGAAACCAATTCAAAACTGACACAGATATTGGAATTAGAAGACGAGGGCATTAAAACAGTTATTATAACTGCACTCCATATGTTCAATAAGTTAGAGGAAAGATTGAGCATGTTAAATAGAGATATGAAAAAATGTAAAAAAGACTCATGTCTAACTTCTAAAGATTAAAACTATAATCACGGAGATAAAAAATATCCTGGGTGTTAATAATGGCAGATTAGATATTACAAGAAGAAAAGATTAGTGAACATGAAGTCATACAATAGGAACCATCCAAATGAATCAGAGAGAAAAGATATTGAAAGAAATGAACAGAGCATTGATGAGCTGTGGCCCAACTTCAAATAGTCTAATATACATATGATTGGAGTTTCCAAAGCAGGGAGAGAGAATGTGGGACAGAAAATAATATTTTAAATAATGGCCATGGAGAAGCCACTATTGAAAACAGTATGGCTGTTCTACAAAAATTTAGCAATAGAATTACCATATGACTGTAATCCAACTTGTAGGTATATATCCAAAAGAACTGAAAACAGCACCTTGAGGAGATATTTGCACACTGTTCATTGTGGCATTGTCCATAATATTCAAAAGGTGGAAGCAATCTAAATGTCTATCAACAGATGAATGGATAAAGAAAATGTGTTATATACATACAATGGATATTATTCACCCTTAAAAAGAAGGAAATCCTGTCATAGGCCATGACATGGATGAACTTTGAGGACATTATGCTAAGAGGAATAAGCTAGTCATAAAAAGACAGACGCCGCATGATACCACTCATGTGAGGCATCTAGAGTAGTAGTCAAACTCTTAGGAACAGAAGACAAAATGGTGGTTGCAAGGAGTGAGGAGAGGGGAAACAGGGGAATTGTTCAATGGACATAGATTTAGTTTTGCAAGATGAAAAGTTCTAGAGATCTGTTGCACAACTATGTGCGTAAACACCACTGTACTTACATAAAGAGGCTTAACATGGCAAATTTTGTGTGTTTTTGGCTACAATAGAAATGACCATGGTGATGATTGCATAAACTATGAATATACTAAAAATGATCGAATTGTACACTAAAAATGAGCAAATTGTATGATTTGTGAGTTATAGCTCAAAAAAGCCATTAAAACAAGTTCAGGATGTTGCACAGTGATGAGAGAGAATTCGCTGTCCTAAAACCTCGTGCAATGTGCTGCAAACCAAAGAAGCCCCATGCAAGAACATATGCACAAAAGTGAGTGCGCTGAACTCTGCTCTTAAAAACACTAGTGACTGGAAGGGGCCTTTTAGGTGCTGGCAATTTTCCATTTCTTGTTCTGGGAGCTAGTTACAGGTGTGTAACTTTTTGATGAAAATTCACTAAGCAATACATTTATGATTTATATGGATTTTTGTGTGTATACTTCTAGAAAAAAAAGTTTTGAAAAGTTGAAGGAAAAGGGAGAAATATAAGAATTTAATGGGAAACCTAAAAAAATAAATAAGAGAATGACCAAAAATTTTCCAAAGTCAATGAAAATTATAGACCTTATATCTAAGAAACTCAAAAATAATTTATACACCGGAAACATGAGGAAAATGACATCAAGTTTCATCATAATCAAATTGTTCAAAACCAGTAATAAAAAGAACACTCTTAGGTGCAGAGGAAAAAAAAAAAAAAAAAAAGACAAGTTATATACAGAGGAAGAGCAACAACAACAGAACCCAAAAGAGAAAGGATAACAGCAGATGTCTCCTTAGAAATAATGCAGGAGAGGGGATGGTGGATCCCCATCTCTGAAGGACTGTTACACTAGAATTCTATACTCAGCAAAAACAGCTTTGGAAAATCAAGTCTTTTTACCAGCAGCCCACACTATAAAAAATATTAAAGGAAGAGCTTGTGCAGGGGAATGATGGCAGATGGAGATACAGTTATACATGAAGGAATGAAGAGCAGGGATGGCTTTGTGGGTTGTATGATGTATGAGGTTACACAAGGACCTGCCCTTTGAAGGAATCTGTGCTTGGTTTAACGCTCTGCTGTCATTGTTTTAAAATCTTTTAATAATTTTTGAACAAAGCGTCCCATATTTTCATTTTCCATTGGACCCTCAAACTATGAAGAATTAATAATGGTCCTAATGAAGATTACTGTGCAGCCCACGAGTGTAGGGGAGAAGGCTGAATGCTGTGCTTGGCTTAGGTCAAATGTTTAGGCACAGAAGACTATAGGAGGCTTCTTCAGAGGAAATTAGGAATGCTTTCATTTTAGTCAGGAAAAGAGTGAATGACATCTGGTGGGGGAGGGGAAGAAAACAAACAACAGTTGTCCACTCAAATAACTTTTTTTTTAAGGTAGACATTTCTAGATAGAACACGATTTTCCTTTTTGTACAGAGGTGGTTCATAAATGGCTCTAATCAGAGGGTTTTAGTTCTTCATGTAATTCGTTTGTTGCTGAGTGCTCTCTTCAGGCCCAAATACCGTGTTTAGTTTCTGTGTGTGTGTGGGGGCGGGGGGGATACTAATTCTGGCATCAACACTTCAATAATGCCTATTCCATCATATTGACCCTGAGGCACTGCAAATATGTAAATGTACTTTGGATGCAAAAGAACAGCTATATTGCCTGCAGTGAAGTTCTCATGGTTCGGTGTATCCTAGGTAGTATAATTCGATTTCAGTGTAGGTCAAGGCTCCAAAGTTGAGAGCAGCATGATAGGTGCGGATATGCAGAATATGCTGAAAGATAGTGGAACCAATAGCGCCAGTGTTAGCCCATCTCCACTCCCCAGGCCAGGGAGGAAAGGGCTAAAAATCACTGGAAAGTGAGTATTTATTTGCGGATGATTGTTCCTCTCATGTAGGAAGGGAGAACGGTGCTTTTCCCAAAACTTGAGCCAAAGGAGGGAAGCCTCCAGAGAATCCCTGCAAAAGCTTGCAGTTCAGATGCAGTGAGTGAGGGGGATGGAGTTCGGGGGCTTTGCCTGATAACAGACTGAACGAGTCTGAAGCTCAGAGTTTGTACCTAGCGGCCCTGAAGTCTTGTGAAGAGCCAGCTGTACCGTACAAGGGTGGGAGGGAAACGCTTACCCCCACAGAGAATTTATAGTTTGTTCTACACTTGAATACTCCTATCCAGTTATTTAGTTAAAGCCTTTGGCTTTGATTAAAGTTGTTAACATTTGAAGTGTTGAACGAGGTAGCCTCCCTGATGTGGAAAAATGAATATTTTTCTCATTTATTAATGTCCTATAGTGAAGGCATAACCTTTTACTTAAAATAATTGGTTTGGAAATGGAATTATAAAATTTATCTTCCCCTTACATTCCCTGAAATTTGTGAATTTGCTCATTATTCTTGAGTATGAGTTACCATTTCCCTTTATCTGATACATGTACACAGACACAGACACCCATACTCAGGTGCACAGTGCAAACAAGACTTTTAGGGAGTAAATTTAATAGCAGTTACAGCAATGAGAGTAGGGTAGATAGGAGTGAGAGTTTATAATGCTGATCATGAAATAAAAAGCAAAGCAAGTAATGAGTCTGAATTTGATACCGATACTGTATTTCTACAGCATTTTAAAGCCAATAAAGTCACACAATTAGAGATTCAACACAAAATTAGGATGTTAAATTTTAAAGATATTTAGTACCTCTCTAAGTGATTAGATTATCACAAAATTTCTCTGGAAAGGTAGAAATTAAATCAACAACATTGAGAAAAAAAAAAAAACAAACAACAACAACCGAAAAACCGAAACCAGAAAAATCTGACAGTCCTAAATGAAAAAGTAATGTAAGTATAGCTTCAGGAGCTATTAGGCAAGAAACAAATGATCTTCTAATCAACTTACTGTTGCAAAAATAAGTCAAATGATTTTCATGGGACACATATGGGTATTGCTACCTTAATTATTTTGTTTCTACCCAAAGTTATTTAAAACACAACCAACAACTGTAGTTAGATTTTTAAAACTATTCTTGTACTTAGGAACAGAGAATTAAGAATGTACTAGAGCTGATTTTTATTTTGTTCTTTTGGTGGGTACTTTTTAAAGATTTATTTATTTTAGAGAAAGAGAGAGAGAATGGAATGGGGGTGGGTGGCGGTGGGAAGGGGCAGAGGGAGAAGGACAGTGAGAGAGGGTCTTAAGCAAATTCCACACTGAGCATGGAGCCCTACATGGGGCTTGAACTCCCGACCCTGGGATCACAACCTGAGCCAAAACCAAGAGTCAAGACACTTAATGGATTGCACCACCCAGGAGCCCTTTGGTGCGTACTTTTATCATTATCAGTACTGTAGGGTATCATAAGCATTGGCTAGAATTATTTCCTTGGTAAATAATGGTAAAGCCACTGGGAAGAAATTTATGACATGCTCTACACTAAGATTCACACATTAATAAACTGGATAGTGTTCAAATTTATCTCATCTAACCAAAATCCTCTTGGTAGGTACTCAGTGGTAAAATAAATTGTTAAATATTAATATTAATTATTAATTATCATACTTTTTTGGTTGAGGTTATCAATTGCAGTGGGAACTGCTGTGTAAACGTGGTAATACCGTGTATAAGGCCTGAGTAACCTTCTGAGTAAAGAAAATTCATGTACTAAAGCACTGTTAACTAGTCTTTAGCTCTCTCAACAAGCCTTTGGAGATGACTATAATTCAAGCAAGCATCTGCACAGGGAACAATCTGCCTGACAACCTTTCTCAATATATTCATATAACACTAAAATATCAATACAAAAGTAAGAGTAGTATTAATGATGTTATTAATGATAGTAGCAGACACAGGCAAAACAAAGCTATTCATAAAAGAGCTTCTGCATAGGAAGCATAGATTAGGGAATAAAAGGAACAATTATGGGCATCTAAATTCTCTAAGTCTAGACACACATGGTCATTTAAAACTTACATCTTAAAAGTTTCTTTCTGCTTGATTTCCACTGCAGAGAACATTGACATTAAGAAATGAGATTTCTACTAATCTGCCTCATCCCTATACTTTGGGTAGTTTTGTGACCAAAATCTTCATTAGGTAATCAAATAAAAATGTTTTTCAAAGGCAATAATGCACTCCACCAAAAAAAGAAAAGAGAAAAAAAGATCTTTGGGATCTTTTTGAAAAGATTACAATTTCAAATGTATTTGTACTTTTCAAATATCAGTTTGGTATAGTTTTCATTTCTTCATGAAAATACTTTGAATAGACTTACACTCCCTGAGAATGTGTGACTATTTTCAAACATCAAGCAAAATACCCTATGAAATTGGAGGCTTAATCAATACTATTTAATGATGCTAAACATATTTGTAATTACAGCAGCAGCCAGCCTCCTCACCCTCTGCTCTCCTCCCCTCCACCAGGAGACCCCTGTGTCAAAGACAACTCCCCACCTTGCACTTTTCACTTTACATAGAACAACAGTGACTGAAGCCAAATGACTTCCTTAAAATGAGCCACTGTTACAAAGATTCAGGATGTGAATTTCTCTAAAAAGCTTTGCTCTAAATCAAAGTGACTGCACATTCCCTTCAGGCCAGAAAACAACAAGTGATGGGTACTTAATATAGAATTACTGGGCCCATATATTATATATGAGATTATTTTATATTTGGATGTCTTCCCTTAGTAGTTGGGAAAAATGAAAGTCTTGAATTTGAGACTAGTCTAAAGCTTTGTAAGCCAGAAGGCACACATTTGTGCCTTTCTTTCATTTTAAAACCCAACAACCCAGAACCAACAAATGTATCACCCTTGTAGCAGTTCTGGCGGGCATAAAAATTTTGTTCTCTGATTTCCAAGTCTAAAGGTACAGATTAATTTTTGTTTATAATAAATATATCTATGGAAGAAATGACTCGCAAAGCCTCCTCAAGAGTGTAAACTTGCCCATAAAGATGTCACAGACTTTAAATTCTATCAGCTTAAGGAAAATATATACTGGGTTGATATTAGATGCAGATGTACTCCAGGGCAGAAGAATTAGCCTCAAGATCTAAGACACAGTGACTATGTTTTCCAGTTCTGATAACAATGCTGTGACAGGTATGACTCATAGGATTGAAGACGGATTGTATTAGCAAATGTAGCTAAAGGGAAAATGCTTGAAGAGTCTGTATGGGTGGAAAAGGCTATTCTTCGGTCCCAACTCACAGCTGGTTGGCATGTGGGTGGTGGTAGATCAGTTCCTGAGCCCTGGCATTAAACCTGGGGCCTCACAGCCTCACTGACCAATGGTCATTGGAGTCATCCACAAGGGACACAGTCCCCCCAGCACTGGGTAAAGTGTTGGTCCAAACTCACATCTTAAACGTTAGCCCCAGCATTTGGATTTTAAGAGACTTCTGGTCCTGCTTCAATGATCCTTGCTTCAAAGAAAACATTTTATAATAGAGTTCTATTGGAATCCCTTCTTTTCAATGAGGGGTTATTGCTAATGCCCATTAAGTGAGTGACTCATGTGCTAAGTATTTGTTCTTCAGTGGGGAACAATATTATTCAGAAGACGTTATACAGAGATATTTGTCAAGTTGTATAATTGACTAGAATGTCACTTAACTGAAAACATGTTTGTTTGATATATGGAAGGTCTCCCTTTAACAAATGGCTAACTGTAGCCATCAGATGAGTACTGGATTCTCGGTGGAGAACTAAAATTTCCTGGAGGCAACCAGAATGCAACACATTCTCCTTGAGTTCCACTGTGTTGCCATGCAGGCTAAGAACAAAATTAATCAGAGGCTTTCAGTCAGACAGTGAGTTTCTGCTGAAATAATGATAGCTTTTGTGAGGGAGTAAGGACAGAAAGCAAAGAGTAACTGATGGCAAATTAGAAGAAGGAGCCAAGAATTTGTCCATTTACTGTGATTTTTAGATCAAAGGACAGTTTTTATGAGATGTTCTAGAAAAGATATTATTTTTAAGACAGACTTTTAAAAGCAAAGAAGAGTTAATTACTACAAATAACAATAATTTAAAATAATTAATGGCATGCAATCCACAACGACTGGACTTGTAGCGAGAAAGTGGCATAAAGAGTAGAACGAATCTCTTTTGAACCGGCAGAAATTTATGTGCTTTATCTTTCAGGTTATGAGTGCTTTTTAAAGTTTTAGGATATAAAATTTAAATCTAAGAAATTCTCTAAAAGATTAAATGATTTTTCACTCATTTTGGGAAAGAAATGTTCAGGATGCCAATTACAATGTGAAGGCATGATAATTACATGTTACCTCTTCATTCTTTCATTCCTTGATGCCATTGGACATAAACAAGCAGTAAAAATGAAATAAGTAAAATATCAGTATTAAAACTATTTATGCAGATCTAGTTGATTTCTTTGGGCTTGAATACATGGCAACACATGTTGGCCAGTTTTTATAGAAAACCTATGCCAAGTATATAAATAAAACAGAGACGACTTAAGATTAGATATAAGCTCTGGTTAATAAAATTTTGATATTATAGCAGTCTATTTAATTAGAAGAAAAGCAATGTCTTCAAGAATGGTGTTTATATATGCAGCCAGGGATTAGAGACAAGGAAACATAATAGAGATAGGGAACTAAAAATGAGAACTCTAATCTTTAACAAGATCAGGATGGGAGCCTATTTGTTATCATGTCCATATCCCAAACTGACTAGATTTACTAAAATGGGAAGCCTCAAAATGCTTGGGAAGTTTTCTTGGATAATGCAAAACACCTTGAGAGTCCTCCTAGTTCCCCACATCAAAACTTTAAAAGACAATGACTGTGGAGCTTGACTGGAACCAAGACAGATATATATTTAAAGCAGAAGGCATACCTGTAAATTCCTGATGGATGTTCAAACGGTAACAAAGAAAGAAAACATTACCCACCTACAACAGGAATTTCATTTACCAAGGGTTGAATGGATAAGGTATCTTTAAGAGACCAACTTACGTTAATAAGTTCAACCTCCCAGATTTTTTTCAACAGGTCCATCGATGTGTAGCCATTAATTAGAAAGGCTTTGGTGTAGTCACCTAGCTCAATGGAATCCAGCCACTCAGCGACAGAAGTGGGATGATAGCCATCGTGGCCAATGGGTCTCATCTGTAATTAAGAAAATCACATTAGGATGAGGATTACTTCGAGTTCCAACAAACAGAATGTATCTTGCCACTTGGAAATTTATCTGATTTGAAGCAACGGATCTTTTTGGATAAGAAAATAAGGAAAAACAAAATGCTTTACACACAATTCTAAGTCACTAATAATTTTCACAGCGAATTAGTTTTCAAAAATGCACCCAAGAATTTCTGATTTAGCTGCTACACCAACTTCATATTTGAGAAAACGAAATATGTCAAACTTCTGTTATAGACATTATTGACATTCTGTTGGGTGAAATTTAAAATCATGGCAGTTGAACAGTATTAAATTTAATGCTGAAGGCACAAGAAACTGCACTCCCAAAATGTAGATGATAATTCTCATATGCACAACATCAAAGCATGTGAAAATACTGCACGACTCAAACACCCAAAGGAATTCATGCTTATGCAAGACATGTACTGTAGGTAGTGCAAACATGCTGGAGAAACATACCGCAGCGTTAAAGCCAGTAAAGAAGAGGCTTTTTGGTGTTTAAAGACCATGTGTTCTGCGTAGACTCTACAGTATGTTAGACATGAATAGAGAACTTGCTGGCAGACAGGTTCCTATTTTTTGTCAGCTATATACAGATTTTTTTTTCTTTAGGAGAACAAAGAAGTGTGACAGCAGCATAATGTTTCTGAGTTTAAATTGGAGTGTGAAAGTAATTTAAGCAAGAGAAACTTCTGGGTTTAAAATTTTGTATGATTATTCTAGTCTTTTTAGCTTTTATTTGAAATTTGAGTTGAATTTCTGGTTCTTGGCTTCGCAGTAAGTCACTCCGAAGGCTTGCGCTGCTCTGCATGCCACACTGTGCATCTAGGCTTCCATTGCTACGGACAGCTGGCGCCTCATCCACTGAGGTGAGCCTTCAGTGCAATTCGCGATGGGAAAAGCACAACTGGGCAAAATACATAGATTTCCCTCCTCCTTCAGATTCAAGGAGATAAATATTAATGTAAATCTAGATGACTCTGATTTGCTCGGAGGAAAGATTAGTCTGGCTGTCAGGGATTCAGATTTTAATGCTAAACATGGTAGGCTTTCTGTCACTATGCAGCGTTCTCATTTTGGAGGTTCTTCTTACTCTTTCATTTTTTTTTTTTTGGATTCGAGGTGTTGGTTGTGGATCAACATCTATGCAAGGAGGGACGAGAAGGAGGGTCAGGCAGACGAGGAGTCAGACTGTGATGGGTCCTGACGAAGCCTCTGTGAATGCAGGGGGAGCTCTGGCACAGGTCATGCTGCTGAGGTCCTGTGCTGGCAGCATGACTGGCCCTTTGTGCCCCACCAATCTCTCTCACCAGACGTGGCTGCCATGGGGAAAGCAGGACTCTAATGAGGCCACCCAGCAGCAGAGGCAGACCCTATAGACGCTGACAGCTAGAGGCTGTCTACTGACCACTCTCCCTCTTTGAAGAGGGAGCCCAGAGGAGCACGTCCATGTCTTTCAGATGACCCTGGACCCAGATTCACCCAAGGTTAACATTTGGCCACATTGTGTTTCTACCTTTTCTCTATACCCACTTCCTCATTCACATGCACACCGCACATATTTTATTTTAGGTGAACCATTGGGAAGACGTTTTTCCCCTGAACCTTTAGCAGACATGATGAAACTTCACCCCTTGAGGCTTCAGCATGCATCTTCTAAGAGCAAGGACATTCTCCTACATAGCCACAGTAGCAGCACACTCAAGAAATCTAACGTTGACCAAATTATATTACCTAATATCCAGTCGATACGCAAATTCCCCACAGGTCCCCAGGATAGAATTTGTAGCTGTTTTTTTACCCCCCCTCCTGGACAGGCTTAATCAAAGGTCAAGGCAATTATATTTTTAAGTATTTCTTTTGCCATTTTATCTCCCTTTTCTTCTTCTGGGATTATATTTACTCCTTCATTTTTAAATTACTTTTTCTCCTTTCTTTTTTCCTATTGTTCCATGCCCCAATCTATTTTCCACTTTGAGGTTTAAATGTCCTCTATTGGGAGCTACAGTATAATTTATCATTTGCATTTGAGTTTAAATGGCATCAGACTTTTGTGTGTCACTTGTACTTTGGACTGACCCATTTTAGCTACTTACTGAACCTTTGTTCAGTAACATTTAACACAATATTTATTCTGCAATAGCTACAAATGTGAGTGACAACTCACAGTTTGTAAAAGGAAGTTTAGTGGCAGTTGCAAATAACTGAATGTTGTGTGTACAATTGGAGATTAGGATCCAAAGCAGAGGCACAAAGTTACTAAGTACCCTCACATACCACGGAGTTATAAAAGTACTGGGGCTAGGGACATTCTCCAGGACTTATGAAGAGATGGTTGAGCAAATGCTACTATCCTGACTAATCATGGCAGCCCAGGAAACTCCCTGAATGCTCCAGTTGACAGAAAGAAATAACTGGAGAAAGGGCAAGAAGGAAAGACGAGAGGCTCACTGCAGTTGAAATCAACAGCTTGGCAAGGTCTCACTGTTAGCCATCCAGAACCTGACCACCGCAGCGGCAGATCCTGGGGATGAGCTCAGGGAGCCTTGAATCAATCCAGGGTAGAGTCAGAGGTCCCATACCAGAGAACTCTGCACTGGGGTCCCCGTAGGTCACGCGAAGCATGTGTGTGTGCGCGCGCACACACACACACACACACACACACACACAGAGTCATCACTGGTCACCTGCCACACAGAGGTTGGCTGATGGTCACAGTTAGCCAGTGGTGAGCAGTGGTGGGGATACCAACCAGAGCTCTGCAAAGCAAACCCAATTAGTAGAAAAAAGTTTGTTGTTCCTTCCAATCCCTCCTTCTTGCTTCAACGGCAGGGAATTTGGAATCAGAAAAGAGAGAGGTGCCAGTCCCTTGGGGGAAACCTAAACTTGGGGAGCAGTGGCGGGGAGGAGCAAAGTGAATAAAAGTAGAGGCTTACATGGATTGGAACTGAGTTTTCAATGTTTTACATGACTGGAAAGTTACTGGATGTGTCTGAATGACATTAAAAATTCTAAAGAGAGAAGCAGTTGAACTTGGTTGAAGGCAGGATCAGGAAAAAAGCCCATCAGTATCTGTCTGAATGCAGACTCTCAGTAATCTGGTTCCTCCTGTGAGGCAAGTTCTCCCTGAGCAGCCTTGAGGAGGTGAGAGGGAGGATAAGAGATGGGGGCAAAGTAGAGAGCAAGAGCAAAGAGAACCTGGAAATGAACACACTGCCATGTGCAGGAAAGTGTTCAGCCAGCCGCTCACTCGATAAATATTTAGTCGGTGCCTGTTCTGAAAGCCGTGGAGCAGGACCGAACAAAACAGTCCGAGTCTCTTCCTCAAGGAAGTTATAACTTGCAATTAAAAACTATGCAAGCGGATGACCAATAAATTATGAAGGCTCTGCATACCTGAGGAGAGGAAAGCATTGGAGCCAAATGAAGTTACAAAATTAACTTGACACGTACTGAATGATATGCAGAATGGTTCCCGTGCTGCACAATAATTTCTTTTGAAGCAATTCTTCCATCTGTTCCTTCATTTCTGTTCCTCCCGCCACCGCCCTGTTTCAGCTCTTGTTAGTGCTTACGAAAACTAACGCATAGCCTTCCACTTGGCCTCCCGCCTTTGGTCCAGCTTCTATGCTGCTGCTGCATTAGTTTTCCAAAAAGCCAGGCTTTTAAGTCAACACTGGCACAAAAACCTCTAGTGGCTCCTTCTTGATAAAAGTGAAAATGTCCTATTCCAGAATTCTAGGGCAACTGAGATCAGGTATGAGCTTATCTTTCCAACTTCATCCCACACTACTCTGCCATGCGTAGACGGGCACGTGTCTCAACAGTGTGTTAAACTGCTAGCCATGCCATGAACATGAACCGTGTGTGCAAGACACTTTTGTATCTTTGCTCATATTATTTTCCACGCTGCTAATGCTTTTGCCTTTATTTCTGTAGTGTTTTTCCAGGATTAGCTTCTCTTCTTGAGCTTTAAGATACAAATTTCCAAACATTTGTAGGATACCTCACATAGATGGCCTATAGCTATCACACAACGTGAGTCAAAACTTTATCTCCTTCCGCTCACAAACTGGCCCTCCCTCTGTGTTTCCAATCTCAGTTAGTGGGGAAGCATCCCATCATTGCCCAAGTAGATTGCTTACTTGGTGAATCATCTTACTTTCCTCTTTCTGTTTTACTATCATATTTAATAAGACCAACAAGTCTCATAAATTTGATTTCAGTCCCCTGCTTCCAAAATGGACTTTGGAATCTGACAATAGTATCTGCCCCAAGTGTTGTTGTGAATGGTATACGGTATAGAGTAGTAAATTGCCTAGCACAGAACTTTGAATAAAACAGGTCTTCAATAACCCTTAGTTTTCTTCCCTCATCACTGCTTTAAATTAGGCTCATGCTTATTTTATTTATTTGTTTGTTTGCCCATGCTTATCTTGAAATTGCATAATATTGAATCTTTTGTCTGCTAATCTTTTCAACTTCCAATCAAGATTCTTCTTTCCTCTCTCATCCCTTTCTCTTTCCCTCACTACCTTCCTTTTCCATTTTGTTTTATAAAAAGGTTTACGTCTGTTAACTTATTTATACCATCCCAAACCCAGCTGACAGCTACTTTTCAGAAATATATCTAACAAGGTCACTCGAGTAGATGGAATTGTTTCCAATTATTCACGTTCTTCTTGTATTAGAATTATGCCTCTGAACCCTTTGCCAAGAGATCTGCATTGTATCCCACTGTGATTGGAGTTACTTCTCCATCCCACTGATGCTGGCCATGTACTTGCTTGGCCAATGGTACAGGTAGAAGTGTCAGTGTGGCAGTTTTTAGGTGAGGCCTCTCCACTCCTGCGATCTACTCATCCTTTTGCGTTCTTATGCTCTATTACAAGAATAACAAGTGGCTGAACTGTCACACAATCGCTGGTCCCAGGAGCAAGATGAAGACTTGTGGAGCAAACCTAAATGTGAAAGCTTGGAGTCTACCCTGGCTCAGTGGAATTTGGGCAAGTCCAGCTGAAGTTAGATGAACTACAGCTGTCCCACAAACCCACAAGTAAGAAAAATAAATATGTATATTTTTTGTTGCTATAAACCACTGAAATTTTGACATTATGGGGAAAACTGACTAATACAGTCACTCTTTATTTCAAAACCCTTGGTATTTATATAAGTTAGGGTTCTCCAGAGAAATAGAACCAATGGGATGTGTATACACACATACACAAGTCTGAAATCTTGCAAGTCCAAAATCTGCAGGGCAGGCTAGCAGGCTGGAGACCCAGGAAAGAGCTGATGTTGCAGCTCAAGCCTGAGAATGGTCTGGAAGCAGAATTCCCTCTTACTCGTGCAGGACCTCAGTCTTGTTTTTATCCATATAATGGAGGGCTTTACTGCCTGCTTCACTCAGAGCTTGCAGATTTAAATGTTAATTTCATCTAAAAAAATACCTTCATGGAGACATCCTAGACTGGAGTTTGACTGAATATCTGGGTATTGTGGCCTAGCCAAGTTAACACATAAAATAACTCAAACTCTTTAATTTATGAGTCCAAAGTCATCTCCATGAGACTGAGAAAGACTAGGGATGCTGAGCTAAGCTAACATCAACATCCTTCCCAAACTTTCAGGCTGTCATCTAGTAAACATCTATGTCCTACATCCTTGCTAACCCTAAACTATGAAATTCTTTATTTTAGGAGTATAATTTTTTGGGGCATATCCATTTTATAACTACTATACCTCTGTACCTTTGCTCCTGCTATTCCCTCTGCCAGGAATACTGTTTTTCCTCTGTTCTCCTTTTGAAATTCTATCCTTTCTTAAAAGGCCCTGTTTAAATACTGCCTCTTCTGTGAAGCCTTCTCCAATGCTACTCTTACTCCCAAGTCAA
The DNA here is from genome assembly GCF_024610735.1 of Ursus americanus. Taxonomy (NCBI): domain Eukaryota; kingdom Metazoa; phylum Chordata; class Mammalia; order Carnivora; family Ursidae; genus Ursus; species Ursus americanus. The sequence goes on along the minus strand of NC_142143.1, from coordinate 21,597,026 downwards.
AATTAATCATACCGGGGCGCCTGGGTGGCGCAGTCGTTAAGCGTCTGCCTCCGGCTCAGGGCGTGATCCCGGCGTTATGGGATCGAGCCCCACATCAGGCTCCTCTGCTATGAGCCTGCTTCTTCCTCTCCCACTCCCCCTGCTTGTGTTCCCTCTCTCGCTGGCTGTCTCTATCTCTGTCTAATAAATAAATAAAAAAAAATCTTAAAAAAATTAATCATATCTTTCCCTAGATTTTTGTAGTAATTTGCATATAATTCTGTTATAGCTAGAGACGTATCTGTCTTCTTGATTAGACTGTCACCCTTTTGGTGAAGAAACAAGGTGTTAGCCAACTTTGTCTCTTATGTGCCCAGTGAAGCATCCCAAACATGGCAGGCATTTGCCAAATGTTTATTAAATTAAGTGATTTAATGAACACATGAAGATAAAGTGACAAATTCAGTGGCATGGCATCCACTTGAAAAGGACATTTGTATTTTGTGCTACATCTTATGAAAATCAGGGCTATTTTTATGCCTAACATTAATGTTGTACAACTATTTAAAATGATTACAACTAAGTTCAGGTAGGATGCTGTGTTACAAAATACCCTGGGCTTTGTTTCCATAGCCCAGCATCTTGGCTCTACTGTTAGCAAGCTGTGTAACGATGGGCAAGTTACCTCACCTCTCCAAGCTTCAGTGTTCTCATCTGTAAAATGATGTGGTTGGGCCAATGATTTCAAAGGTCCTTCATAATTCCTACATCTTGCAATCCTATCTTTTGTAAGTTAATATCAAATTGGTGTCAGATTTATTTAACCAGTAAATAAAAAAGGAGGCCAAAGGCAAAACAAAACAAAAAGGACAACAAGGACATTTTAGGCTCAAGTTCAGATGGCAGCCACACTCCTTTCATGAGCTGTCTGGAGCATCCACAAGGAGCACTGTGACTTTCTCAAATTACCAACGATGGCATTCTGTTCCAGTAGGAATACCTGGCAGGACAAAGCTAGACAGAGAGTTCCTGGGCTGGTGGGCCTGCAGTGCGGCCGAGCATGAATGGGAGTCAGGCACAGTCTATAACCTGAGAGGCAGAGTGGTGGGTAGGCAGTAGGCATTCCTAACAGAGCTTCTCGACAAGGTGATCTGACTCAACTTGCTGAATCCCAAAGTGGGAGGAAAAGCCAAGCTGGGACAGAAATTGGAGGTAGCAGTGAAAGAAGCTTCAGTCTCAAAAAACGTTGAGATCTATTGATACATTTTACTAAATACCCTCCTTATTGCTCTCAGCGTTTTGTTATTCTGCCCAAATGCGCGTTGACTTTCCTCTAGGAGACTCTTAAAGCAAATCAGGCCTCAGAGAGGGCATACTGTTAACATCACAGGCAAACTAGCAGGCAGAGATTACTGACCCCAGGACAGGGAGTGCTCTGTGGAATCTGTGGGGCGTTAAGGGAGCTAGTGAGGGGCAGCTGAATGGGCAGCTCTGACTGCCTTGTCTACCTCTGTCAGGGTAACCCATATTTTAAGTGTTTTATACTGGTGAGAAGAGGAACAAGAGCTTTAAAAAGAAATGTTTGAAAACCATTGATCTAGAAGATTTTTGTAAGATTACACGATCACTACAGTTTTATTTCCTCTTAATTTCTCAGTTTTACTTGAAATATTCTGGATTTGTCATATGTGTATGGACACATATGTGTTGCCTGTGATTCTTTTTTTTTTTTTTTAAAGATTTTATTTATTTGACAGAGAGAGACACAGCAAGAGAAGGAACACAAGCAAGGGGAGTGGGAGAGGGAGAAGCAGGCTCCCCGCTGTGCAAGGAGCCTGATGCTGGGCTCAGTCCCAGGACCCGGGGACCATGACTTGAGCCAAAGGCAGTCACTTAACCACTGAGCCACCCAGGTGCCCCTGTTGCCTGTGATTCTTTCTCTCTTCCTGAAACTAGCTTTTTTTCTGTTCAGACAAGGATAATATTTTACAAACTGATGGAGCTACAGGATGAAAGCTGTAGCAAGAAGGCAATAAAAATAGGAAAAGGATTTAAAAAGAGCAAAAGATATTATATTGTAATAGATTGGGATTACATAAAAAAAATAGTTCCGGGGCGCCGAGATGGTTCAGTGAGTTAAGCATCCGACTTGACTTTGGCTCAGGTCATGATATCAGGGTGGTGAGATCGAGCCCCGCGTTGGGCTTGGTGCTGGGAATGGAGCCTGCCCCTCCCCCCTATCTAAAAAAAAATAGTTCTGAATACAGTAAATTGTTAAGTCAGCATTACGATATTGACATGGTAATTAGATCAAGAGAATAAAGAAGCCTGAAAGTCAATAACAAATTGGCTATTTTTAGGGTCTGAAAAGTGTTACAGAATTGAAACAGAGATCTCTTGTCCTCTAAAAACTGTCTCCTCCTCTTCCACAGTAACGGGGCTTACTAGAGAAAAGATACACCAAATAAATGAATAAACAAATACCCCTCCCCGCCCCAGATAACACCACCTTTGTTTCCGGTTGTTTCTACGAGAATATATTTGTGCCTGTGGGGAGTTAGAGGAGGTGAGGCATGTAACCTCCAGGTCACCTTCAACCTAAAAGATAGGTTCCTTGGTCTGGAATTGCTTTTTTTCCTTTCTCATGGGCTGGAACATCAGTGCCTGCAGCCCAGCTTTAACTACACAGGCAAGATAACAACCTAGAGTTTGGGAAATGGTTCTCAAACCTGAATGTACAAAAGAATCACGTGGGAAATCTTGTTAACATGCAGGTTCTAATTCAATAGGCTGGAGGGAGAATTTGAGATTCTGCATTTCTAACAAGCTTCCTGCTAATGCTAATGCTGTCAGTCCGTGGACCATGCTTTGAGTATCAGTGCTTTAGAGGATGGCAGAGCGACAGATGGAGGGTCCTGGGTCCTTCCAGAATCACACAGAGCAGAGCCAATTTGTAAACCTGGACTGCGTACTTCAAGACTGTTACGTGGGAGAAGTAAATGTTCTATTCTTTAAACCACTACATTATGGAGGTTTCTATTCTAGCAGCTTCGCCTTTCCTCTAATACAAACAGAATTGAAAATAAGGTAATTTCATACATAACATTTAAGGAAGCCTACATTTCCCCTTGACAGTATGTCGCATGGTCTCTTGTTTTGTGAAGCCATTAATTTTCACAGCCGTTGCCATTCAAAGAAACCTCATTTCCTTTAACTGCGTTTGTTGCCATCTTTCTGTCAATCACACTATCATGACTTTGTGATAATTACGCAAGATAGAAGAGGGGAAAATTGTGGGAAAACCTCAAGTTTCTAGCTTTGATTCCTTGTACCTGGTCACAGGGTGGTGTTACTAGCGGAGAAAGAAGAGAAAATAGACTGAGATGACACGAATAATTCTGAGACACGAGAAATTAAACATGCCGTGGAACTGCACTTTAAATCTGGGGGAGAAGTCCGAGGAGACACGTAACCTTGGGCATCACATTCGCAGTACAGGTGGGAGTCTTTGCTCCTCCACTTCTCGGCTGTATGACCTTGAGTAAGCTACTCAGCCTTCCTCAGCTTCCATCTCCTGATTAGTCATGTGAGTGATAAGAATGTCTACCTCCGGCAGGAGTCGTAGGCATTCAGTGAAACAATGCACAGTACTTGGCACACAGAAGTGCTCAATAGATCTTCGATATTTTTAACGTAAGTGGGAGCTGAAATCATGCATGGATGAGACTGCGGAGGGTGTGCACCACGGGAAGAGAAGTGGTGTGAGGACAAACCAACACTTTCAAAGTGAAAGATAAGAATCATACTCAGGAGACCAAAAAAGCAACAGTCAAGACAAGAAGGGAAATGGGGGAAACTTGGTTTCAAAGAGGCTGTAGTTAGCAGGGATGGAATGCCGCACAGAGGTCGACTAAGATGAGGAAGGAGAAGGTTCAGGGGATCTGGCAAACAGGTCGCCAGGATTTTATGGAAAAGAGCCCTGAGGTGAGGCTGCCTTGGGTTGAGGTGTGCATTAGAGATGAGGAAGTAGAAACTGCAATCAGAGCTATTCTTTTAAGGAGTCTGCATGGGAAGAGAAGGAGGGAGATGGAAGGTTTTAGAAAGCACCAGGAAAAGGCATGGAGAGGAGTGAGAAATGAGGACTCAGGGCTGAGGAAGATTTGAAATATAAGGGAAGGAGTCCAAGGGTGCTATGGAGATTGAGAAGAAGTAGAGGGCTTGCCTTTTGCTTTGGGATTTTGCCGGCCTTTCTTGGAAATTATAGCATGGCAGGCATAGCTGGAGTAACTTGGGAGTTGATAATTTTTATGTTAAAACAGTTGTAAGGGTCTAGAAGCCACCTGGCTTGGAATCAGTGAGAGTTGTATCCTTGTATGAGAGGTACTGGTAAAGGTCCTCATGTGGGCAAGGGCAGCCATCCCTGGGTACAAACACACAAGCTTGACTATCATTTACGTAAACCTACTGGTTTCAACAGCCCTGATGTACCAGGCTCAGCAACTTAAACTTGCCTATGAAGCTGCAATGGCCCATGGCTTCTCTTTTCCCACTGGATGTACTTTGTACTCTCAGACTCTCCGATACGACTTTTGTAATACAGACAGCTGATATCATTGGGTGCCTCCCTCTATTCCTGCTCCCTGTTCTAGCCTCTTCTGCTCTGTCCTGCTGCTACCCAAGACTCGGACTAACAGCAGCCCTGAAAATAAACCAGGACAAGCAGTGCTAGCAGGCTGTGTGCTGCCAAGTCCAAATGCAGGTCTATTGAGTAGTGTGAGGATCAGATCTCCTGTAGGCTTTGAGAACTGGGCTTAGACGTCACTGTGCTGTTTCATCAGTGGCTCTTAAAAGACTGACTGAACATGAAAGAGAAAGGCAGATCCACTGGCCAGGGGGCCCCAGAAAAAAGTCTATCCATCACCATCTAAGTGCTATTGTAGTGTAACTTGGCTGGGAGAGACACATCTATAGAATGGATAGGGCTACTAATGATAAGAACATCACCTAACAGTCACGTGAGACTTTGAAGATCCCAAAATGATCTCACATGCATTATCTCATTTGTGAGGGGTTTTAGGTGATCTTTGGGAAAATACCCTTTATGGAGCCCGAGGCTCTGGGTACCCCATGTAATGAGATTCCTTCTGTGGGAACTGAAAGGATTAATACACTGTGACTGTTGTTGGGAAATGAGGTGTGATAGGTCTCTGGTTGTACATACACGGCAGGGGAAGGAGACATGGAATGTGCACAAATCTGTTGCTCGAAGTCCTTTTGTTTACAATCATACTCTGTTATGGATACAATTTCTATAAAAGAATAGGAAGAAACTTAAACCCTCAGAGCTTTGTAAGCAAATTGTGTTGGGATGTCATTATGGACTTACAATTGCAGATAATGATAACATCTGTATTTTTCCCCCGCCAGCAACTGAACCTTGGCGACATGGGGTCTCTTGAGTGTTCAGACACTGAAGACTCCCAGCTTTAGGTGTAGAGCAGACGCAGTGAAGGAATCATAGCTGGAAATTACTCTGCACTACATTTTGGGGGAAAAAATGTAAAGTGCTTCGAACTGGGCACTGTCTCTGAATGCCCTGTGATTTCTATTTCATGAATAAAAGAAAAAAACTGAAGTCTAGTCCAGAGAGACCCTGACATTTCCCTTCTTTCGACAAGCCTTAAACCACAGAGTAAACTGGCAGTCGAGCAATGGACAACAAAGTGTGCATAAATAAGAAATGTTTCAAGGCACAGGGGCAGTCACTTTCCAGGAGCACAGAAGAGTAGGCTGGTGAACAAAGTAGAAGCACCAGCCAGACTAGTCCAGCCGCTAGCCATCAGGGTTAGGGGGCTCCCCTTTTGATCAAAGGTACTGGACTGACCACAAGTTAAAGGAGTGAAGCTGCCAAAACAGACAAGCTCTATAAATCATGGTAGGAAAAAAAAATGACAACAACAGCAACAACGACACAACCATCTCTTTATCGCCTTGCAAGTAGTGTGAGGGGACTGCCAGTCAGACACGGGTCTTTTCAGCTTCATCTCTAGGCGTGCACAGAGTAAGTGCTATTAGCAGCATTACTGAGAACCCGGCAATTATCTGCCAGATAAGACCTGTGGGGTCGTGGCGAAGAGATCAATAGAACCACTACTCAGTACACACGTAAACACGGTCACTGGAGTTGAATGATATTATTGAATGATTTTGTTGTACTTCACCCTGAAGTTTTTGGTAAAACATTTTTTTTTAATTCAGTAAAAGGACATGTTTTTACCATCTTTTCATTTGTAAAATCCTTGTTGCGATATGTTGACCTAGATCCTTTTGTTAAATATCACTATTTATTTTGATGTAGTTCCTTGCTGCAAAAGTCTTTCACAAAACAAGAACTCAGACTGAAGATGAAGGGAATTTACTGTAACTAGAATAAGGTGCTGAACAATGTTCACCATCATTCATATTTTCAAGCTCCATCAGTGATATGAATTATATTTAGAAAAAGACACAGGGTCACTTTTTCCCCCACTGAAGGTACATATCTGCTAACATTCGTGTAGATATTCGGTGGTTATGGAGCACACTGCTTTGCTCTTGAAACAGAAATTTTAAATGCTACTATCAGTCAGGAAAATTGTTTGCATGTTAATAGTCTCAACAAAAAATTCCCCAAACTTGAGTCTTCAGAAAATAATGAATGTTCTGAATGCCAGTTCTATTTATTTGATATTTAAAAACCATGTCCTTTCTCAGAGCCTCCAGGCATGTGCATAATCACATCACCCACTGAAGTACTTCAAACAGATAAATGTACCATAAAAACCAAAGTTAGCAGTATACAAATGAGTAACTTATGTTCTGCCTGGGTAGGGAAGTACAAAGGATATCATTCATACGGCGGCCAAAAATTAGTATAGGAATTACAAAATTGGAGCTCTACCACACATCCACTCGTTTACTCATTCATTTATTCTCTCAAATACTTATAGCATGCCTACTGTAGTCTATGCACTCTTCTGGGTGCATCAATCAAAAAACATGTAAAAGTGCCAGTCCTTAAGGAGCTTACCTTCTAGTGGGGGAGACAGGTAAGAATTAACACACATAGTAAATAGGGAAATTATGTCAGAAAGTGATGTGCTGTGAAAAAAAGAGAAATTAGAGCAAGAGGATTGGATGTGCTGGAGAGTCTTTGTGGAACAGGGAAGGCGTGGAATGGACAGGGTGGTTAGGGGAAGCTTCATGCAGAAAGCAAGATTTGAACAGAGATTTCAAGATGGTAAAGGGGCTGTGCTGGCAATCAAGGGGAGAAGATTCCAAGTAGAGGGACCAGGAAAGGCTGCGGTCCTCAGGAAGGAGTGAGACTGGTAGTCTGTTCAAGGAATAACAAGGAAACCAAAGGGATTAGAGCAGGAAGAGAGCAGTGGGGAGCAGGTCAGAGAGGTAGTCAGGGGCCAGAGAAAGTAAAGCTCTGAAGGTCTTGGAAGGAGAGAAAGAGGGAGCCAGTGAGAGTATTTGAGCAGAAGTGTGACATGGTTTAGCTTATGTTTCAGTGGAGTCACTGGCTGTTGTGTTGAGAATAGTTCACAGGGAGGCAAGAGTTGGGAGGAGGGAGACCTGCTCAGAGGCCGTGCAAGTAATCCAGGAGAAAGAGGCTAATGGGTTGGACAGGGTGCTAGAGTGGAGGTGGTAAGAAGTGGTCAGATTCTGGATGATTTTCTGAAACACAAAATAAAATGTTCCTTGTTCTCTTTTTTTTTTTTTTTTTAAGATTTTATTTATTTATTCGACAGAGAGAGAGCCAGCCAGCGAGAGAGGGAACACAAGCAGGGGGAGTGGGAGAGGAAGAAGCAGGCTCATAGCAGAAGAGCCTGATGTGGGGCTCGATCCCAGATCGCCGGGATCACGCCCTGAGCCGAAGGCAGACGCTCAACCGCTGTGCCACCCAGGCGCCCCAATCCTTGTTCTCTAACATAGACTGGGAATCTGTCAGCTTGATGGCTACAGCTGTGTGGTAAGGATTTCAACGGAACAGAACCATATTCATCTATCATGTGTGGGAATGTATGGATAACTGGCAGGGTTGGTCTTGCAGGGGTCTGTTTTCAATGAGGAATCCAGAGTCCTCAAGAGACTTTTCCCCTCAAAGAAGGCAGCCAATGCATATGTATTTGATTCAAAGGACAACAGACAAGTGTCACAGGGAATGTTTAATTCTGAATGGATTTCAGGATCTGGCACTCTGACTAGGCCCTGGCCTAGCTCCCATGGATCAGCCTTAAGAAGAAGAAGCTTCAATAAAAAAGCTGCATCATGAAACATTTTTGGGACATTGGGAACAAAAGGAGTCAGCATAATTGGCACCAACAACTTCATCAGCAAGCAGAGATGGTGCTATATTTTAGACATGGGTGCCCTCAACATTGGGCACCAGTGCTTGGTGATGGTGCCCGCATTGGCAGGCTTCATGGCACTGGCAGAACATTCAGTTGGCACTGGTTAAGGTGCTTTTGATGGGAAGATACTGGGCATTGTAGCCAGCGGCCCAAACATCAGTACCTTTGACACGCTGGGCACCTGCAGCTCTGAAGCAGGCTTTGGCAGCCACGAATAGCAGATCTGGCACCCTCAGCGGGTACTGGCAGCACTGAGAGCACTTTTGGTAAGTCCTGGTGGCACTGCTTCAAGCTTTGGCGATAAGCAAGAGCAAGAAGGGCAGAAAAGAGCAGATGTCACATGGTCAGTGAGTGGTCTGGCTCATGGTACACGTGTGATGTGAGACACCCAGGACAAATCATTAGGAAGGATTTCAGTAAGGTTTAGAATACAAAGAGACTTGTAACCCCATTTTGAAACCCTGGCTGGAGTTGCTGAGAACCCTTTTGTATTTATCGTGAGGAAATAATCTAAGAACTATTTCACTACAATTGGCACTCACAATAAACAATATCTTGGCCCTTATGGAAATGTTAATAACCTCACAGTCTTAGAATTTTTTGGTCAGTTCAGAATTTTTAATTACCCCAGACACTGGAGGGCCTCAGAATTTTCAGCTGTACTCATGTGAATCTTCAGCAGAGAGTCAGCTCTTAACTACAGTTTTAGCAGTTATTATTTATTTAATTCAACAATAATTTTTATACACAAAATGTGTATGTCACGTCATCCTAGGCATTATCAAAATATAAAAGGGTCTAAGGTTCCTTCCTTCCAGGAATATGTAATTTCCTTGGGTACGTATTTGAATATAAGAAAATAATTAAGTGCCAATGTCTTTATAAGCTCCAGAAAAGAAAAGAAACTTGCGTGGATTGGAGAAATTTGGGAAGAGTCTCTTCTATAGTTTCTCTTGGGGTTAATATATGGGGAAGGAAGTGAATCTCTCTCTCTCTCTCTCTCTCTTTCTCTGTGTGTGTGTGTGTGTGAAAGTGAGTGTGCATGCACAAGAGACAGAGGAACAGACAGAGAGAGACAGAGAATGGATGAATACAGGCATCCATTTCTCCTTACTGTCTCTAGATCTAGCAGGAACACGGGCAGTGTCCTCTGTCTGGAGTGACTCCCTCAATGCTCTATTTAGCGAAAAATTCTTACTAATTCTTTGAGATTCAGCTCAAGCATCATCTACCTATCCAGAAAACCTTTCTTGACCCTCATATACTTAGCTTTTCCCTCCTCCATAGCAGTTTTTTCCCCCACATAGTCGTTTAGTTTTTGACGTATTTGTCTGTGTCCAAAATGCAGGTAGAAGTCCTTGATGCAGGGACAAAATGTTATCCAATTTTACATCCTTATCTCTGAAGCTAGCAGAGGGCCAAAATGACCTGACTGATTGAATGGATGCACAAAGCATGGATTCACTCATGAACATCTAGGCATGTGGGGTGTTTGCACACATTACGCGTCTGGAGTCGCCCTACCCCTTCATCTGGTTCCAAACCTACTGGGGATGCTAAGGTGTTGGGATGTAAGGCCAATTGTTACTTTGCGTCTACATCAGTAGCACTTAGGAAAGTGCTCTGTCAAAAGTGGACACCGGCAATGTTTACAGATGGTGATGTAATTGAGTCCCAGAGGTGAAAGGCGGGGAAAGCAATCTTCTCTACATCTGTGCAATAATCTCTTACACATTTGTGGAGAAAATTTCACCTTCAAAAATTTCTATTGTACATTTACCTCTTAGTATTAGAAAACTGTAAATACAACCCTTTCCCAACAAGCGGTGGCCTCTAAGTAAAGAAGCAACTGAGGGTTAAAACTGGTGATGCACTGAAGAAAAAGCTTTTAACCTTTTGGGACTCGGGGGTTCATAAATAATAACCTTAAAGATCATCTAAAGTATATCTACTTAGCACTATGCCATCACAAATTCATACAACAAGTAAAGCTAAAATGTATTTTCTCTGGAAGATATGAAGGAAGGAATCCGGCAGTTTACGGAGTACTCATTTTCTCTGAAAAGAGCAGTAGTTAACTTAAAACAAAACAAAACAAAACAAAACTGTTAACTTAAAAAAAAAAAGCTGAACTTCTTATTAAAATAGAACATTCTAGATCTGTGGAAGACAATGACAATAGCCAGTCATTTGTCTAAAGGTGGAGACGTTGACAGGGTAGCCACAGAGCAAAGACATGTGATGCCCTGATGTTAGAGGCAGTAGAGGAAGGCGGCTGAGAGCACAGGCTCTGGAGCCAGGCTGCCTTGTTCCAATTTGGACTCAGCCACTTACTAACGGGGTGACCTTAGGAATGTTACTTAACTTTTCTGCACCTTAGTTTCTTCATCTGTAAGAGAGAATTAGTTAATTTTAAAATTTAAATGAGTAAATGTGGAGTTAACCTGATAGTACCTACAACAGTGCCTGGCACACAGAAAATTTCTGTTTACGTGTTGGCTGTTACCATAGGTGTTTGCGGGCAGTGTCTTTTTTTTTTTTTTTTAAGATTTATTTATTTATTTATTTGACAGAGAGAGAGAGAGAGCCAGTGAGAGAGGGAACACAGGCAGGGGGAGTGGGAGAGGGAGAGCAGGGAGCCCAATGCGAGGCTCAGTCCCAGGACCCTGGGATCATGCCCTGAGCCGAAGGCAGACGCTTAATGACTGAGCCACCCAGGCGCCCCTGCAGTGTCTTTCTGAGCATGCTCAGGAAGGTCCTGGGCAACGTGGATTCTTACATAGTTCTAATGTATTCACTATGGGTCTACAGAGCAACCATCGGATTAGAACCCAAAGTCAAAAGATGGAAATCTAAAATCTCATTAATCACCAACAAAGAAAATTATCACAAGAAATACCAGGTAATGAAAAAGTGCTTAGCTTAGGGTAGGAGAATATTAACCCTGTTGCTAGGTTAGCCTGCTCCATTGAAGCTGAGTACAGGTATCTGCTAGGGTTCGAAGTATTTGATTTATAGCTCAAAAGGCAAAGTGATGGATGAAATTCATAGCTGATAATGGCACAGGCTGCATTTCAGAGGATGGTTATTACAAATGAGAAAAAAACAGCGTATCTATCCGCCTGAACAAGTAAGCAAATGTTTTGGATCACTTTCCACTCAGAGTATCATGAGCTATCTCAAAATTCCCCACAGCAAAGAAGTTTTTAAGGTGCATAGGAATACCCTTTTGATTCATCCGCCTCCTCCTCCGGGAACCCTCTCCTGATTTCCTGTACATAAGAGACCTTCCCTTATATTAAACATCCAGAGCTCATATTTTAACTTTTATTATGGCTCATTCATGTTCTGCTTTGTCTTAAAATCACTTGGATATTGCTTCAACCTCCTTTGTTACACTGTAATCTCTTTGAAAGCAGATACTCTGTTAATTTCATCTTTTTCTCCTTGTGTTGTGTCTGAAACATAAGTAGATGCTCAATGCATTTGTAGACATAACTGAACACAGACTTCTCACTTGAGTGCTATTGATCAAAAATAAGAAATACAGCCAAATTATATTCAACTATTAAGTTAGCACTTAATTCAATTATATGGTAAAGGGGGGAAATGGCACATTCAAAATGGTGGAGATGTTTGTTTGTTTATTTATTTATTTATTTATTTATTTAAAGTTTTATTTACTTGAGAGACAGAGAGAGAGAGAGAGAGAACAGGGGGAGTGGCAGAGGGGGAGAAACTCAAGCAGACTGTGCACTGGGGCTCGATTCCATGACTCCGAGATTATGACCCCAGCCAAAATCAAGAGTTGGATGCCTCACCGACTGAGCCACCCAGGTGCCCGAGATATGTTCTTTTAGATCTCTTCTGTGAATTTACATAGTTCTGCTTTTCCATGAAATCACAATGGCTTTAGCAGTTTACTGGAACTGTACTGTCAAGGTCTGCCCACTCAGCTTCTCAGGTCACTTCTGTGACATCCTATGCTGCATATCTTTATCGAGCCCTTGCTGTTCAAAGTACTCTCTGTATCCACTCCTCTGTCACTTGCCACTTAGTGTAGGGAACTGATTACATTACCCCTAAGAGATGCAACCAGGATGCTCTCTCAGTATTGTGTTTATTCACTTAATTTCTTAGATAGAAAGGCCCTAGTTATAATTTTTTTTAAAGATTTTATTTATTTATTTGACACAGAGAGACAGCCAGCGAGAGAGGGAACACAAGCAGGGGGAGTGGGAGAGGAAGAAGCAGGCTCATAGCGGAGCACAGAGCCGGATTTGGGCTCAATCGCAGGACCCTGGGATCACGCCCTGAGCTGAAGGAAGACGCTTAACGACTGAGCCACCCAGGCGCCCCCCTAGTTATGATTTTAAACACCTTTTCTTCTAGCTCCTGATGGGTTAAACAATAATCCTAAATGTAGTAAAAAAAAATAATTTAGTGGATGATGATGAGATTCAAAGGTTTTGCCCTCTTCTTATCTAGAGAACGAATAATTTGCTCTGTGAGAAATCCACAAGTAAGAATGGAAAGCTCTCTGTGCAACGCAGTCATGGGCATTTTTAGCCAGAGACTTATATCAGGAAGTCAGTCCATTTTTGTTACTGTGTGGCACCAGGCAAGAGCAATGGCAAAAATTCATTGAGCTTTGGTAATTTAATGAGCATATTAAACAATTACAAGTGGTTATTCCTAGTATTAATTTAGTGCTTCTAAATGCCAGGCGCTTCCTAGGGATTTTTGAACTTGGAACTCACCATAACCTGCTGTGGTAGGTTCTACTACCATCTCCATCTCACTGAGGAGTTAACTGGGGACTACCGAACATAACAACTTGCCCAAGTGACCCAAGTGGTAGGTGGCTAAACTGGGATTAAATTAGGTTAATTTAAAAGCTCACGGGAGTTCATTTTTGCCAAATTCCAAATTCTTTGAAAGCGCCTTACTTGGAGTATATAGCTTAGTCATCTCAATATCCCCTTAGGATCCTTCTTGTGCTTTGACATACAATGTTTAGACAACACAGTGAGGTGGTAAAGAACCTCAGGTAAACTGCCTGGGTGTGAATCCTAGTTTGCCCACCTAAAATTAAAATACATTTGTATACCCTCTTCACTCTGTCTACTCCCTGTCTAATTAATTTTTCTATAGCACTTATCATTACTTGAAATTACACGTTTACTTCTTTTTGTCTGCACACCCCCCCCCCCAGGATGTAAGCTGCAAGAGGACGGTGGCCTTGTAGGTTTTGTTTCCTAACATCAAATCCTCAACACCTAGAAGAATACCTGGCATATGGCAGGTGTTTCATAATATATCTACTGAATGTATAATAGGAGATTCACTTTGCTTATTGTGTATGCCTGGAGTAGTAATTTTTAATGGGATGAAGGAACCCCACTTTTTTCTTGGTTCACCTTCAATTTTTTAAAAAATTTATTTAGTAAACATAAATATAGCACATAGGATATGCCAGGGTTCCATTTTAAGTACTTTACAAATATTGACTCATTTAAGTCTCACAACACCCCTATGAAGTAGGTAAAATCAAACTTAGGGAGTCTGGCCATGTTCCCAACCATTACGCCATACTGCTTCCTGGCTGATTCTTCTAAAAATGTCATCTCCATGGAGCTTAATGCTCTGAAGATGTGTCTTCATTCTCTGCTAGAGAGTGCCCTTCTCTCTTGCCCATCTTTCCTTCCTCTCTACTCAGATCAAAGAGGAAAATAAATAATATTATTTCAGCTATTTTATTTTATTCCATTATGCTTTTCCTTCTTTGAAACAGCAATGGCTACTGTTAATATAGCTTTCCGAAGGCCACCTTCGAGGGTAAAGAAGTGGTTTGACTTCCAATGGCCACAGACAGCTGACATGGTCTCTGTCTGCCCCTCTTCTTTTCCCTGTCTCTTTCCTACTTTTTTAGAGCTTTTGGATCCCTGGCAGGGGTCCTTCCCTTCCAGTTTTGAAAAGGGATTTTAGTGATTTAGGGAGGTTGCAAAAACTACCTTTTAAGCCTGAAACTTAAAGAAAGGCCCAATATTGTGAACAATTCTTTTTCTTATGTTTAGTCATTTTGGTCCTTTCCTGTTCTTTTTACAGTTTCTCTCACAAATACACAGGCGTCCTCAGAGCCTTGGGTCTCTGATGTGGCACAGTATTCGCCCGGGAGGCACTTGTCATGAGCACAGACATTTGGGATTTAGTTCCACTTCTGTCGCTAAGAAACAATCTGCCTCAGGGCAAGTCATTTAATACGCCCTAGACTTGGTTTCCTCACCTGTGAAAGACTCAAGAGAGATACTGAGCTGGATGTTTTCAGGTCTTTTGCGGCTCTAAATTGTGATCTTCTTGGAAGAATTATGTAAGGAAGGGAAAGCGCCCAGATATCAAAGTTCCTCTACTGTTACTACTGATTGCAGTATTACTCCAAGGGAGCCATTGTTCTTTATTAAATGGGGGTGAACTCCTCAAAACTGAAGGATGACAGCCGCTGGGGGTGGCAATAGATCGAAACCTATTTACTTCCAGAATTCCTCCCTTATTGCTCTGTCAATATCGGGGGGGGGGGGTTACGAGCAAAAAGGGATATTTCAGCTCTCTGGTCTACATAATAAACTATTCCAGGATAAATTCATTTAAAAGAAAACATTAAAAGACTTTCCCCCTTTAGCTTAGGAGGAATGCAGCCGTCTTGCTTTCTGAAACTGCAGAAAAATCTATTTTCTATGCAGCCCAATCAGCTATAGCTATTTCGTACTCTGTATGTACTGGGCTCTGTCATTTCAGAGGGCCCAGAGAACTTTATAAGCACCAGCCATTCCTTCTCCCAATGTACTCCTGAACAACAGACTAGTTATGGGTCTCCACGTGTAAACAGAAAGCATGAGGCATGGGGGAAGAGGTCACTCTAGGAAAATGTAGGCCATCAGGGTTGCAAGGCTAAGAAATAATAGAAAAGATCTGAATGATTTGCTGTCCCTTTAAGATTTATATACTACAAATTACCTAAGTTTTTCACTTTGAGGTCAGTTAGTCTGTCTTCCTTCCCTATTCTCCAACAGCCCTAATGCTTCTCCTAGAAGTAAGTAAGCTTTTACACTGAACTGACTGATCTAAGTGAGCATATCTGTTTGTCACAGAATCATAAGACATTTGCAGAACTGAATGGAACTTGAAAGGACTCTCAGAACACCACAGTTTGTCTCACCAAGGACTAGACCTAAAGGAAATAGAATACCCTATGCTTTTGGTTTGACTGTGGGTTCAATTGTATATTAACTTTAAGTTAGGGCCCCTAATGTTAATGGTGCATGTATGTGTGTGGGATTTTGTTTAGGAGTCTATCTTTAACCGGATGTTCATAGGGTGGTAAGTCAACATTGGGTGGCTTTCAAAGTTTAAGATACCAGCTGGTGAAAACAAAGAAATGCAAGTAAAAGAATGAGGGTAGATGGAGAGTGAGTGATGGCATGGGAGAATGAAAAGTTACCCTGTCAAATGTACCTTGAGAGCTTCTGTGCCTGCAGCCTACATTTTGTCATTGCCCTTCTGAAAAATAGCAATAGAAACAGGAATGAGCTTCTATCATTTTTCTAAGTGACAGGGAAATAAGACTGAACCTTCCTTTCTAGACTTTTAAAGAAATTACATCGGCTAAACACTTTTTCCCTAAAGCTTATATGCATCTTCATCAACCATCAAGACTAGAATTAACACACATCTGAATTTTGAGCTTAAAAGAACTAGAGTCTTTAAGAGCATAGGTTTGGACAGGAAGCCATATTGGCATAATGGCACATCCTTTTGAGCTCTGAAATAATCCATGATCCCATTGTAACAGCTATAACTAACTCTGGTTCCCAGTGATGTGTTTTATTAATAAAGTGTTTGGAAACAAAACTAGTATTTTTGGAGGGGCAGGGTTTGTATTCTCTGGTTTGCCACAGTTTCCACCACTCCATATTGTTTTGTCTTCAATAGTGTTTGAGCTCTCAATCCCTGTCA
Organism: Ursus americanus; assembly: GCF_024610735.1. NCBI lineage: Eukaryota > Metazoa > Chordata > Mammalia > Carnivora > Ursidae > Ursus > Ursus americanus. Next base: position 21,580,638 of record NC_142143.1, on the reverse strand, counting down.
GTTTATCTCTACATCCTTGCCCACAAGCTTTTTTTGGTCAACTGTTGCTTTTATCTATTTGTTCTGATCAGGCTTAAGGTTACATGGTCCCTTTTACTTCTAGGTTTGGTTGTTTTATTTTTTAATTTTTAAAAAAGTTTTATTTATTTATTTGAGGGAGGGGGTGGGGCAGAGGGAGAAGGAGAGAGAGCATCCCAAGCGGACTCTTTGCTGAGTGTAGAGCCCAACATGGGCTCAATCTCACAACCCTGAGATCATGACCTAAGCTGAAACCAAGAGTCAGATGTTTAACTGACCGAGGCACTCAGGCGCCACAGCTTTGGTTGTTTTCAAAAATGTGTTTGCTAACATCCTTAACATCTTGTCCAGGAGATTTTGACTAATTCACTTTCCTAATATAGATGGAAATATGCTCCTTTCAGTGGTGAGGCACCAATGAAGAACGAACATGTTTGAAAATGTGTAATGTTTTATGGGATTGCTGATTTGTGTGTATTACTTAGATCAGTGGCATTTAGATCATGACGTCTTTATGTGTAATTGGCATATCTCCGGGGTCTCTAATTTGCGTATCATTGTATCATATCAGCCTCTTTCACACCTAACTCTACAGACCAGAGATATGTGCCTCTTTTTTGAGTGGCAATTGCAAATGTGGCTTCTAAATCATCTAATTGTGAATATCATAGTCCCATGAAGATAGCTCATGGAAATAAAAGAAGCCCTTTTTGTTGTTATTGCTGATAGGTTATTCCACTTTAACCACAAACATAGACCTGGAAACTAGACTGTAAAGTGGACCATTAAAAAGTGTATTTGCAGTGAGCAGATATTTGAGGTGGTCCCCCTGTGATCCCACCTCCAGATAGTCACTGCATCTCTAAACACCTCCTCTTGTATGTGAACTTAATCTAGTGACTTGATTCTCGTGAAAAGAATATGGCAAAAGGATGGCATGCTACCGAAGACAGTGACTTCCGTCTCCCTAGCCCGCCCTTGTCCTCTCACTTGCTGTGCTGTTGAAGCCAGATGCCTGCTGTGAGATACATAATGGTGAGGCCCACATGACAAGGAATTGAAGAAAGCCTTCAGCCAACAGCTTGTGAAGCACTTGAGGCCTCAGTCCAAAACCCCCCAAGGAACAGAATCATTCCTACAAACAACCATGTGAGTGAGTGAGGCAGTGGGTACTTTCCACTTGGGTCTTGAGATGACTATAGCCCTGCTAGAGACACAGAACCAAGGACTCAGCCTAGCTGCCCCTGGAATCCTGGTCCACAGAAAGTCTGAGATAATAAATGTTATTTTTATACGCACTAAGTTTTGGGGTAATTTGTTATATAATAATAGATAACTAATGCAGAATCTTGTTTCTTGTTTTTCTATTGGAATAACAAATAACTGTTTTTTTTTTTTCACCAAAATCTCAAACTGAGGATAGGAAAGGGGGTGATTTAATCCAACCAGAGGTGTTCAGTGTCGTTCAGTGAAAAAAATAATTGAAAGTATGTAGCCCAAAAAATACTGATTAAATTGAATTGAACTTAGAAATAATGAGCAGCTGAAATGTAAATGTTCATTATGCAGTAAAGTAGAATTAGGCTAACAATGATGAGCAAAACTATGAACACCAGAAACCATGATCAAGAGTCCTGTGGTAACGCACTTACTAGACATCAAATATTGTTGAGTTTGAGTTTTGAAGAGCTCCGACATTTAACTGAGGAAAATGAGCAGGGGAGGAGAGAGAGCATCAGGGTGGCAGGAAGATAACCAGGTAATGAGGAGTCTAAAAGAAGAACTGACAGCTGACATGAGTATAGGAACCTACTAAAGCTGAAGTGGGGTGAAGGTGGAAAGTGGCATATGGACTTTCTTCCCTACTGGTTACTGGTAACTTTAGCACTGGTTGTGTGGGGTGGTAGCACAGGAACCAGTTAGACCCAAGTAGGTTGAAGGATCGGTGGGAGCACAGTAAAGGGGATAGTGAGTATAAACCACTACTTAATAAATCCAAAGATAAAAAACATAAAAATATTAGGAAAGAAAATACTGAAAAAGAAGCGAGCATGTGACATAAAAATTGCTGGTGTGCCGAAATACATCTCGAATTCAGGATGAGAGAGATTAAGAGAGCAGACACATGGGCTTTGACACAAGTCTTGCAAACCTTTAAAATGAAATGCTCTGAATTCCTGACTTTCAAGTGTTATATTGTCAAAGGACAAAAAACATTACACCTTTTAAAAAGGATTTTGGAGGATTATCCAAATACTTGGTCATATGGAATTCTTACCTGGAAAAAGGCAAATTATGTGTTGCAAATAAGTAATCAGATTATTTCTTCAAGTCTAGGGGACAGAAAAAGTCCAATATGCTTACAGTTTCTGTGGGAGTAAAAAACAAGCCACCTTCTCGTGAAACTTCTGGTATGTTTCCTTTCTTAAAAAAAGAAAAGGGTGAAATGTGATCTTCGGAAGTTCTGAGAACTTTTAGACTCAAGAAAAGACTGAGCTGGGGTTGGTGAGGAAAGTGGAGACTGGGTGAAAATGGATAATTGAACTTTGTTACTAAAGATCAAGCATTATAAAAGACAGAGGGAAATAACGAGTGGAAGAGAGGAATTAATGTGCTTACTGTTCTAACTATGTCTATGCTTAGAACACATAGAATACATTCCATGTGTTTGAGGTATCAAATGTTCTTGAGAACATGCAGACCTTTGCGTTGGTGAATATTTCAATATTAAGAAGGGCATATTACAGAAAAACCATTCTTACCAAAGGAACAAACTTTTGTCTTTGAAACTTGAAACACCAAATACAAATAAAGCACGAAAAACATGCTTTGAAGTGTGCTAACAGATCAAGACTGCATTTAGCAAACCACCTTTTCTCTGTTTAGGAACAATCTCAGGGATTCCAAAACACAATATGTTAATTAAAGGATTTCAGGTAGCAATCATGGAATATTTTTCATGACAGATGAAGAACACAGATATTCTGAAGACTAAAATTGCATAAACAAAACAAAGAGACACTGTGTCCCTTTTGCAGCAGTGCAAAGTTAGAGTGAATGCAAATGAATGTGCTGGCAGTAAAATTACACTATTAACCATCTGAAGATTGGGCTCATTACCTAAGAAGGCAAAGCATCAATTTGTAGCATTATAACATTCTGTTTGTGCTGCCGAACACGTGTTTGGATGTTTTTATATATTCTCTACTCATTTGGGTGCATAGTAAGCACTTTCGCATCAGCCTCTTGATAAAAGCTTAATTTTGTATTGTTTCTGTTATATTGTTTTCTCTAATGGGGATGATATTCTGTCTTAAAAATAAACACTCCATTTATTCTCCAAATAATTCTGAGTTTAGGTTCTTCTGTTTCGCATTATCAAATGGCATATACACAATTACAGATATATCTTAAAATTGAAGCACTTTTTGATTTGAAAAAGTGTATATTTGAATACCATGAGGAAAATATTCTTTCAGTAACTTATTCTTTCATTCTTTTAATGCACATGTATTGAGGTAAGCACATTGGGAAATTCAAGGATGGATGTGACACTGTCTCTGCCTTCAGGGTGTTTCTAAGGCAGAAGTGGTGGAGTATTATTAGTACCTTCAGAACAGGCAGAGCTATCAAATCTCAGAAGAAAGAGACAGCAGTGTATTACTGCCTTCAACAAACATTTTTGACTGCCTACGATGTGACTGGCACTGCTCTAGGGGCTGGGTATATAGAAGGGAAAAAGACAGTTAAGGTCCCTGAGCTCATGGACCCTGCATCTTGGGGGAAAGGTGAAAAATAAGGAAAAAACAAACACATAAATAATATAACTTCGGGTAGCCGTAAGTGCCATGGAGAAACGAAAATGGGGTAATACGAAGGACAGAGATAGTATGCGAGGAGCGTGACTTTGAGGTCCTGAAGGCCTCAGTAAGGAGACAGCAGCTGAGTAGAGATTTGATGATGTATTTTCAAGTGTATGAAAATCTGAATAAAAGGCTTTCTAGGCAAAGAGACCGGTATGGAAAGGCTTTGAAGCAAAAATGAGCTTGGTATATTCTGGAACAAAAAGAAACCACATAACTAGAGTTCAGGAAAATGGGAGAGTGAGAGTTGAGGCCATGGAGGTGGGAAGGGGCCAGATCCTGTGGACTTCTGTAGGCTGTGATAAAGATTTTATTCTAAGTTACAAGGCAGTCCATTGGAGACTTTAAACAGGGTGTGGCATGATCTGATTTACATTTGAGAAGGACCATTCTGGATGCTGTGTGGAAATTCAAATGTAGAGTGATAAGAAAGGTAACTAGGACAGAGATTAGGTATCTATGAATTATCCGAGCTAGAGAGAACCAATGAGAAATTGACTCCTCTAGTCTAACCTGGAGATGACAGATTAGAACCCATTGTGGCAGTCTAGTTAATGGTGGCAGGTTTGGACTAGGGTGAGAATTACCAAGGTGAGAGAAGTAGTTCCATTTTAGGGAACGTTTCAAAAAGAAAGTGGTATGGAACTATTTGAGCTGAACTTGACAGGCAGGCTTGTGACAAGGGGGTAGTCACTTACTGATTTATTGAGTGCCTGCCAAGGGCTGCACACTGGGCTCAGTGTTGGGGGTAGCAGTGAAGTCCTTGAGGACAATGAGGAGCAAACTTGCTGAGGAAGTAATTTTAAGATACAAAAGTAGTGAGGTGAACAATACGCTTATAAGAATTACTTCTAGAATTAGTTCTAAGGCCACTTTATTCTTTTCCTTTTACTGTAGAAAATTGTATGATCAAACTCCTTTGTATGCGTAACTCTCCTTGAATTTGCAAAAGTGTTAAGCTCTATCAGTAGACACTCAGTTCACTGTCAGTTGGCAAATTTCATCAGATCGCTTCCTTAGAAACAGTGGTTAATATTTATCTTTCTCGTTCTGAGGAGAAATTACAGCCTCATTAGAAAGGAAAAGAGCAGAGGAGAATACAAAATATATGGTAAGTTCATACATCTAGGTGCAAGTCTAACTGTGCATCTGCTTTCAGTCTTGCCCCCTGAATCTTTTCCCAGCTGGTTGACCCTACTTCAACTTTCCCTCCTTCTCACGCCTATTGTATGTTGCTTCCAAAACTGACTGGCCTAAAGTAGTCCAGTCATGTCTGTTCCCCAGTGCCTACAGAACAAATTTCAAATTCCTTAGCCTGACACAGAGTGACCCAACCTACTTTTTCTGCTTTATCTCTGATCATACTCTCTACTCTCTAATTGTATTAATCACACTGGATTTTTTTTCCTTTTTAAAAAAAATATTTTAAAAACTGTGGTGAAATGGCAAACAGAAAATTTACCATCTTAACCATTTTTAAGTGTACAATTTAATGGCAATGATTGAGGACATTCACATTGCTGTGCAAATCCCACTGCATTTTAAATCATGCAGAATCACTATTCCCTTAATACTTTTGGCTATTTATATTTATATTTATATGATTTCTGCTGCTCCCTGAAATGCTTTTCTTTTCCTTATCAGTTAGAGTCTGACATACCTTGAAGACCAGGGCTCAGATCCTACCTTTTGCTTTAGGCTTCTATGAAACCTTATCCGGGAACAGAAGGTCAACACTGTTGCTAGGTAACATAGTGCTTACAGTTCAAATGACATGTTGGTTGGCAAATTGCATCTAGACTGGGAGGATTTATACATAAACTATAAAAACCTGATGGGGATGTGATACTTTGGTCTTCCTTGAGTGATGATTAGGCAGATTTCTTGCCCCTGGAGGCTAAGTCTATGGAGTTGTACAAGAGATAATACCTCTCATGGGGCATGAGACTTCTAATTCAGGAACATTTCCACGCCCACCCAATATTGATCTTGTCTTTTTGTACCTGAGCCGTCACCTGAGAGGCCTGGGCTGATGTTTGTACCAATATAAGGACTCGCACTGAAGAGAAGCCCTGAAGGTGCCCTGCTGGTCAGTGGTGTTTCCTATATGACATCCTCTCTTCAACCTAAAGCCAAGTTTGGCCCACAGCAGTCTTACAAGTCTGAATGTTTCACTGGACCTAAGAAGAACTGCTTTTGGGAGTTGCATCAATATGTAGAGATGTTGTCCTAAGTACTAATAGCTCTTTCTCATCTATACTGAAGACTGCTGTACATAGGGCCAGGCTAAGAAAGCATTGCTTACCTTTGGAAGGAGCTGGATTGCCTGTAGAATTCTTTGTCTGTGCCCAGAATTAAGGATTCCAATTTCCAACAAATCCTGATCTTCCATAACATTGCTTCCCTGAAACAAACCCAGAAATGTTACAAGTTAAATCAGGTATTTTTACTACGGGTAAATAATGATTTATTTAATGCAAAGAAAAATAACCAACAAGTGAGCTGATTTTTACAAACCAAAACAGTCATTCTTCTGTGAGGGTGAAGGCAATTAGGAGGTCACCTATGTGACTGAGTTGAAGGTTCTGGGAAAGCTTCCTTCCTCTCAGAAATGCTCTCATGGCTTACTATTTATGGTTCAGTTATTTGCTTTGGGGATTCATTCCTGTAACCTAAAACTCTGTTCCCATAAAAATGTAAATCTTCTGAGAAGAGTTGCCAGTTAGGATCTTCAGTGATCTACCTATACATTGACATGAACAAATCAGTTTTTTCTTCCCCTGAAAACAGATTGTGAGAGGAGGACTGATTAAAAAATTGAAAGATACTAGGTGGGTTAAAAGTGGGAATTAATAATTAATCTTAAAATACTGAATGCCAGACATCTGATCAAGATATGGGGATACAACAATGAATAATTTGCAGGTCTCTGCCCACAAGTATCTTTATTCTTTCCAGTCCAGGGATGGAAACAGATTTTCAAAGGCAGGTAGAATGCTGTGAATGTACTATGTGGTGACACACGCTTGGGAACCCCAAGAGGACCTGGGGTGTGTTTTCAGTGGAGATGATGTCTGATCAGATATCTGAAGCATGGTTAGGACTTAGCACTCAACAGAGGAAGGACACAAGGGAAATTATGTACAGTGTCCCATGGGTGAGAAAGAACATAGCATACTCGGAAGCACTGGGTTCTTGAATGAGCTGGAGAGGGGAACAAAAGATAAGGCTGGCAAGGTAAGCCGAAGCCAGACTACATGCACATTGTTCGCCAGGCTGGAGAATTCAGACTTCATCCTGACCATAACAGGGAGCCATGGACAGATTGTTAAGAACAGGAGTTACATATGAGATTCCAAATTTAGAAAGATCAATTTAGTTTAGTTTTAGAGCAATTTAGTGGTTGGGCCTCAGTTTCCTTACCTATAAAATGACAAAGTTGAGCCACATGACCTCCAAGGACCAGTCTAGTCCTGAATTTCTTTGATTTCAATGATTTTTTTATGCCTTTAATATTCTAATATAGAAATTTATAGATTGCTTATTTTGTCCCTTAATTTTAGTCTTTTGTAGCTTGTAAGCTAGTGTTTCCCTTTAAATTGAGGGGTCTATAGAGAAGTTCAGAATTCAGATCACTCCTTTTCTGAACAAATCAAACTGTCTTATTAATTTATAACAAAAACACTTATGAGCAAAAATTGCAGAACAAATACTTATGGAGAGCAATGGGTACTGACAGATATTTAAAGCAAAAGAGAGTGAATTAGGGCAATCCTGGGAGGATGGAGACATTAGGAGCTACTGCAGTTGTTCTAGAGATGATGTGGGCTTAGACTGAGGTAGTGGCGGTCATGGGAGATAGAAAGAGATGGGTGGGTTTGAAACTATCAAGAAGTTTGACTGAGTGACTGAATACGTGGAATGATGGAGAAATGCAGAACACACAATAGTTCCAGGCTTGGGCAATGAGGGTAAATCATGATGCCTTTTCCTGATGTAATAAAGGAGGATGGGCCAATCTAATGTGGTACAAAGTGAGACTAATATCTTTCCCTGTACAGGGACAGAATAGATGAATGTCAACAATTTACTATCAGACTACACTATAAAATGGATAATTGATTCTTCTTAGAAAGATTAAAGCCATAAGAATGGTACCATAGCTAGAGATTTAAAATGTGCATTCACGGGACAAAAACATCCCACCTACTCATCGTATCATTCCTATGCTTAAGCTACCCCAGCCTTCTCAGAGGAGGTAGAATGATCCAGGTATATAGCAGCATGATAATGAAAAGCCTAATGAAAAACAAATAAAGCCAGTCTTGGCAAAATGCCACAGGAAACATTGGTCTCAAGAAATTACTCTGTGCACACAATAGAGCATGGCTAAGAATATAAATGGCTTCATTTTGAGAAAGCATTATTATTTTCAGAAATGGACCAGTATGTCATGAGTAGGATATATGATACCATTCTGTATTTGATTTTTAGTCTTTAAAGGGCTTCCAAAAGGAGTTAAAAGGATCTTAAAAAACAAAAACAGAAAAAAAAAACCAAACACTGAGAAACAAAAAACTTTGTCCACCTATGTGTTAGACTATTATCAGGTTTTCCATGGGCTAAATTAGCAGCCCACAATATCAGCTCACAGACATTCTTTGGTGTGTCTGTGTTTCTCTTCTGTCAGCGTGTCTTCTGCTTCAGTAATTATAGAAACCTACTATCTATAGGTAATGATGAAAATTTGATTTCAGTTTTCGAACACTGAAATGATTTGAAGGATTAAATCCTTAAAACCACTGTTCTGCCTCTAAACTACCAATGTACCATCTTCTCTACCTTCAGCAGGAAGAACCTGTTTGAAAAAATTGTGGGGAAGTTAGACATCTTCTCTTTGGGTCAAATTTCCTAGCATATGGAATAATTATCAAACACTTCTGAAAAATGAGTGAAAATTTGGGAAGCACAGTGCAAATGGTGAGAATGTACCCAAGGGGAAATGGTACTAATTGTGGAAATGCAAAGAAAAGGATTCACTGTCCCCAATGAGGCATGCTGTTAGAAATTTTCTACTTTTTCTCTTATTGCAATATATAGAGATACCAAAAATATCCTGTGCATCATCTAACCAGTCTTTTTTTGAAACACCACCAGGCTTGGAGTCTAAAGATCTGGGTCCGAATCTTGTTTGGGTAAACTTAGCTAAGTCATATATTATTTCTAGGTCTCATGGTCCTCACTCATAAAATGCAGTTCAATGAATACTCATTCAGTTCTAAAATGCAATGATTTCAGTCATTTCCAACTTTTGATTAGTATATTTACATACATAAATGTATGTGTAAATATAGATTGTATAATTTGAAGCTACATTTATATTGCAGTTACATTTTATTGTTTCAAAACTTGCAACCTAAAGTTAGCTTTAAGAAGTATGGTTGACCCTTGAACAACGTGGGTTTAAACCACATGGGTCCACTTATACCTTGACTTTTTTTTCAATAAATATAGTACACTGCGAATCTATTTTCTCTTCCTTATGACTTTCTTAATAATATTATCTTTTCTCTAGTTTAACTTTACTGTGAGAAACAGTATATAATATTCATAACATACAAAATATGTATTAATCAACTGTTTATGTTATTAGTAAGGCTTCCTGTCAACAGTAGGCTATTAGTTAAATTTTTGGGGAGACAAAAGTTATATGCAGTTGTTTGGCTGCATGGGGCAACTGGGGTGAGGGGGTGGTGAGCACCCTAAACACCTGCATTGTTCAAGGGTCAACTGTAATTATAGAGAAATACAAGAATGCACTTTTTTTGGGACAAATTAATCTCAGTATAAGGTAGGAATTTCCAATATTATTAAAAGAAATGACAGAATACCTTCATTCTGTAATATCATGGATTCTTACAGCTTTTCAGAGAAGAATCAAATATTTCAAATCTTACAACTAACCGTTTCATTTGCAGTTGGGTAACATGTGCCATCAAAGACAATAAACATTTCCATTCTTCCTGGGGAGCTGGAATTTATTCTCATGTTAGGACTTGCTTTCACTAAATGTTAGAAAATCTCAGCTTATCCTTTCCCCCCAACCCCCGCCTCAATAATAGCTGAATGTAAACTCTAGCTTTCTCCCTCCTCCATTCATTTTTTACATGACTGTCAGATCAGAGGTTTTTGGAGTAGAGCTCCGTTATGTGTGTGTCTGCTGCTTAATCAACCACTACACTGCACTCTCATCCCCAGGACACATCCTGTGTCTACTTCCTCATCTCCCATTTACTCCTCAACCCATTGCAATAAGTTTCATCCCCCCCGCCAACTTCCATTCAGTATCTCTGCCAAATATTGAGAAAGACTTCTCAATTGGCATGTCTACTTGATTCTTTTCAAACCGGATTTCAAAAATGGGTGGTCCCTATGTGGCTGGTGGCTACGGTACTGGAGAGCACAAATAGAGAATATTTCTGTCGTCAAAGAAAATTCTATTAGACAGTACTTTCCACAACTAAAGACATTGAAACTATAGTTGAATCACACAGATAGGAAAAAAAAATAGGGACTGATAGGGAATCAGGACAGGGAGTCGGAAATACTCATGAGTCATCCTTAGGATATAATTGATGTGTTTCTTAGTCAAAGTTCATGAACATAAAATTAAGGATGTTTAGCATATCTTCCTCTAATTTTTCAGGCATTAAAACAAATTAGTAGCAGTTCTATTTTCATTAGTGTTTTAGTGTTTCTTTCTTATGGGTCTAGGAATCTATGCTATCAAAATGACAAAGCAAATCAAGGAGTAATTTCTTATTTTCTTAGCACACTACCAGGCACATTGTACAAGACACTTAGGGAATAACAATCAATAGATAAAGTTGCTTAGTTAATGACTTACTAGAAGGATCAAAGGCCCAAGACAGTATTTTTTAGAATAACTGTTCTTTTACTGACAAGAAATAGCTAATTCAGGGGGTCTTAAATCATGGAATGAGGAAAAATAACACATTTTATGCTCTGAGAGCTGAAAACTGAAGTTTCTCTGACCCCAGGGAGAATATTTTATATTATTGGATTTTTTTTCAGCTGTGATAAACTAACAAGATGACCAAATAGAATAAAAAGTAGTGTTTTGTACTCAATGCTCCATGAGAAATATAACAGCTATTTATTGAAATCATCTCTCAAATACATCTAAACTGATTACTTCTGTCTCTCAGAACTCCAGCTTGAAAAGTCCTTTTGTTTTCATAACCTCATTGTATATCATATTTATTTAGCAAACTTTCCTTCACGTTGCATATTATATATAATAAATCCCTACAGATGCTAGGGAAACATATTTAAGGACCATAGGGAACTTGTTTCTTTTTAATATAAGCTTAAGTTGGATGTTACTTATTCTCTCTCTTCAGTCCAAGACTGAAAAAATCGAGAGGATGCTGTCAATTTGGAGAAAATTTCTTTTGCTCTATAATTAACTAAACTAGATTCTTCTCCACAATTTGTGTGGCCTGAAATATTTAAAATAGAATATTTGTATAATAGAATGATAGCAAGATCTTGCAAACTCACACATGGAGAAACACATATTTTAGTTTATTTTTAATACTTTTTACAGCATAAATGATGTGGTGGCATAAACCTATATACAATATTCTTGGAATAATGTACCTCTTAGCTTCTGTAAAGGTTTTGAGTCAATTTGATATCAACTTACAAGTAAACTGAATGCCAGTCTTTTCTGCATGATTAGGATGGTAACTATTGGGATAGGTCCCAGATTTATAATTCTCCTATTAGTGTTGGAAAGCTTTATTTCGTTCATCAGATGGAAACATAGGTTACCATAAGTAATCAGATAATGGATGATGTGCTTCATCCAATTTTATTTTATTTTTTTAAATTAAAAAAATTTTGTGTGTGTGCTCTTCTTCCAATTTCAATTCCCTCTCTTACATGAATGAAATGACAGTGGAAGAAAACAGTATACTTCTTTACCTATCTTAGCCCTCCATTTGAAAATATTCTGTCTAATGCAATGGAATTCCTTAGTCACAGCTTAACTAGATTTTCACATTCTTAGCTTATGAAGAGAGTTTCTTAGATTCTTTAGGCCACATGGATTATTGACTCAAATAAATGTCACATTATTGAGCAATAAGTTGGAGAGCATCTTATATATGTAAAGTATGTATTTTAATAAATAAGCTATATCTTAGAATTATTTTTTAAGATTAGTATTTATAACTAACATGATTATAATGAGTTTTATACTACCAGTTTTTCCCTCTTTATTTTTCAAGCTTATTTCCCCTTTGAAACATTTGTTCTGAAGCTATGGAGAGAGAGAGGGAGGGAATTTCAGTAATCAGGTGTTTATTTGTTAAAGCATTGAGCAAGGTTTGATGATTTCATAAATTATAATTCTAATTCATTTGAGTGTGTTCATATAGATTTTAGAATTACGAATATGTATAAGACTTCAAAGTCATTTATACAGTAATTTGTACTGCTTTGTCAAAAGTTACAAATACAAGAGGAAGCCTATTCATTTTTAAGGATGTTAATCCACCAGTCCTACAAGAAGAAATGAGGTTGTGAACAAAACTTATTTGTATGTTCTTACATTTTTTCTGGATACATGCATATGAAAATATGAAGCTTATGAACACCTACTGTCTTCTTTCAATTTTCACACTAATAGCAGTTGGTGTAAGCATAAAGTAAATTACACACTTACTGAGTTCTTATTCTGTGCCAGGCCCTGGTTTTTTTATTTTTATTTTTTGAATATTTTTATTTATTTATTTGAGAGAGAGAGAGAGCGAGAGAGGGAAGAGCACACTTACCACTAAGCAGGGAACCTGATGTGGGGCTCGATCTCAGGACCCTAAGACCATGACCTGAGCTGACGGCAGATGCTTGACTGACTGAGCCACCCAGGTGTCCCAGCCAGGCCCTGTTCTAAATGCCTTAGATATATTATCTTATGTAATTCTCACCATAGCTCTCTGAGGTAGGTACTTAATGTGCTCCCTTCGCTTAAGAGCCTTTCTCGTAACTATTACCCCATACTGCCTCCAGTGGGGTTAGCGTAGGAGGTAAAAGCTTCAGTAAAAAAATGTGACTTGACCTAAACCATTAGCATTTTGCTTTAGAGCCACATGAAATTCACATTTGAAAGCAAGTGTTCCAATATATTTTACAATGTTTGATTTCACAATGTTTGAGTAAAAATGAATCTTTCTTTATAGAACAGAATTTGGAAAGCTGTCTGACCTATTCTTCCCTCCTCTGCTCCAGTCCTCTCTGTGCACTGAATCATGCAATCAGGGCTGGCAGAGACCTGGGGGGGGGGGTTTCTACTCTAAACATTCCCTAACTAACTGCAAAGCTTTAACTTCCCTCTTTCTTCTGATGCGTGGTGTCTAGCTGGGTTACACCATTCCCAAAGGGGTAGGGCGGATATTAAATGCTTTAAATGGTCTTTCCCAATAGCTGAATCTGAGCAGGGGGTAGGGATGGGGCTGGGGGGACACCTCAGTCCTACTCGTTTAGTTCCCACTGCGCTGCAGACTGTGACAGGAGAGCTATTAGAAGAACATGCCAAAAGTGGAGATGAAAACAGTTAGCAGCTGTCCTGTGTCCTTTTCCAATCACAAGCTGTGAAGTTGAAAAAAATTTTTTTCCTTGGGTAGGCCGTACATAATCTTGGCAGGTATCTGAGTTTTGTTCTTCTATCTAATATGCTGAACATTCCCCAGTGCCTCATAAGAGAAAAATGAGCAGCAATTAGGTTAATTTGGACACCCTGCTCTTAACAGAAGAGGAACATGGCACCTCTGTATTTACAACAGGCTCCTCTTGCAAGTGATCCTCTCTGGAGAAACAAAGGTAATTTGCTCCCGAGTATAACCAATACAGCCACACAGGATGAAGCAGAAAAAAGTGCCTAAAATGATTAATGTTAACTAGCAGCCATTGAGCACTCACTGAGTACCAGGTACTTTGTTCACCTTATTTAGAAACCTTTCTACAGGGTTATAAGATAGGACGCAATACCTTCATATCACAGACAAGGAAAGTGAGTCCCAGAGCTGTGAAACCATCTAGCAAGTTCATACAGTTAAAATACAACGGATCTGGGATCAGTGTTTTATTCTTTCGGACTGTGACACTCATGTTTCTTTGCTACAGTAAAGGAACCAAATGTTCAGTAGAGGACATTTTCTGGTTGGAGATTCCAGTCAATGGATGTGTAACGTGCCAAGAAATAACTCCTGTGATGCTATTTTCACCACAGCCTTACATATATACTGACAGACCACTGGGAGTAACTGCCATGGTTTCTCCAACACATTTTATTTCAAATAAATTATTTACCTTCTGAAAGGTTAAGCAGTTAGTTCTTCCAACTGCATTAGTGCAATCCAGAGCCAAGCATGTTAATATAAGTGACAGAGTCTGGCTAAAGCACCAAGTAACTTCTCATGTTCTGAGCCAGGACTGTGCTGAGAGGTGGAAAATAACAGTATGGCATCGACTTGGTGCTTCTCAGCTCTTCTGTAGAGCCTTGTCAAACTATCTCTCTGGTCAACTAGGAAAGGCCATGTTGGATTTCTTTTCTTTAGGTCTCTTTCAAAGCCAGGATGTCTAAAAATTATCCGATAAGGTAGAAAATGCCTGTGAATGTATTAAGGACATTTGTGTCCCTAACTTAACATGTTCTGAATCTGGAGAAAAGAGTCTGTTGCAGTCCCCTGAGAAGGCTATCCAGACTGAAGGAGCCTGTCACAGTGAAGGTGGATAATTTAGTCCTGTGGGAATTGGGAGACTGGTCATAAAGGTGACTCATTAATCCATCAAAGAGATGGTTGTCCTCACGGAGTGGATATCTACAGATTTAAGGATGATGAGGTTACCTGAAACTGAACTATATTCAGAAATAGTCAAATAAATGTAGGAGGAGAGGACCAAAGAAAAGAAAGGCAGGGAAGGAGAGAACGAGAGAGTGAAAGTATCGCTTATTAAGGGTGAAGGTGGTAGTGAGGAAAGTATGGTTTCCAGATAAAACAGAGAAATTCCAATTTACCTAGGATTGTATATTTTTATTTGCTTAATCTGGCAGCCTTACAGAAGACTAAACACTGGAAATGAGCTAGTAGAGTCCAATCCACAATCAGAGCTACCACTGAGGTAGGACTTGTCACTAATTCATTTGGTCAACATATATTTGTTCACCTAATATTTTGTGAACACTTACTATGTGCCAGGCACTGGGCTGGGTCCTGAGACACACTGAGAACAGAGCAGACAATGTCCCTCTGCTTTTAGAGTTTATAGTCTAGTGGGAAAAACAGGAAAATAACAAAACAAAACAAAAATAATGCAAGTAATTATTATTTAGCAAGTTTTATATAGGCCAAGAAATATTAAGGCTTTATTTTGTTTATTGCCTACAAAACCCTCTGAGTTTGGTACAGTTATTACCCTTATTTACAAATAGAGAATTGAAGACACAGAGAAGCGAATAATTTACCCAAGTTCACATGTCTAGTAAAAACTGCTCTAAGGAAAATTAATATAGTGCTGTGGTAAAAAAAAAAAAAATACAAAGGAGATTTCTGCGAGAAAGAATGGTCAGGAAAGCCTCTCTGAGAAAGTGACATGTAAATTGAGACATGAGGGATTAAAAGGAGCAACCAAACCACAGAAAGAGCCATTAGAAGGGCATTGTAGAAGGAACAGCAGGTAAAAGGCACTGAGGTGGGAAAAGAGCCAGGTAGATTCTAGGAATAGATAGATAGAATAGATAGAAGGCTAATGAGACTAAATATAGGGGAAGAGGACCCTGGAGGGGAAACAGGGCATAGACAACAGAGATCCTGATAAGGGCTTTGATTTTATTCTAAGTGCAATGGAAAACACTGAAGGACATAAACTGACTTATATATATATATTTTTTACTATACTCTGGCTATGGTGTGAAGAATGGATGGAGGAATTGGGTGACATGGAACTTGAGCTCAACAGGCTGAATTGAAACGATAGCCTGGAGACACTGAAATCTGAGGAAAATGGGATGAAATAGGACCTGTTGGAGAACCACAGGAATTGGCCTCACTGGGGAGTCAAATTTCCAAGCTAAATATAATCTTTCATTTCAATCAAAAAGAAAAGCCAGATGGCAAAGACAAAAGTCAGAATGGCCTTTGATATAGTGTCTAAATTGATACAACTGTGGACAGAGATTGAATAATACCTGTTAAAATGTACACATCCGTACTCCATGGACTCAGCATTTCTATTGCTAAGTTGTAGACATTGTTGGTAAGCAGATCCCCTTCTCCCTTTCTATCTTCCATTATGGAGGCTGGAGAAATGAAATGTTTTAACCTCCCTCGAAGCTATGGGTGGACATGTGACAAAATTTGCCCACTGGGGCACTTCTGGAAAAACTTTTGCTTTTCTGATAAAGAAGGAGGAATTCACCTGGTATCCTTGTATGTCCATTAGAAAGTGGCTGTGCACTTTCCCTTGACAAGTTTGGTCATTGTTCATGTACAGTGACAGAGATGGGTTCACAGTCAGTTAACTACCAAAAACAAATAACCCTATTGGATATCTGTAAGCAGGCAAGCATGAATTATGGGAGCGTTAGTCTCTAAATAAGAAAAGTTATTTAAAGTTGTCTCCATATTTTGCATGCAAGTGGCTCTGGCCAGTGCTGATCTGTTGTTAGGAGAAATAATGATGAGGATGTGGAGTATGGCATGTAATAGAAGTCATAACGGAGACAGCAGGGTATTCACAATTTACCTTAGACAGACCTGAGTGTGATAACCACAAAGAGGAGTAGAGAAGGATATTAGAAAGAATGAAAGTTATCAGAACAAAATTGGGAGGGTGTGTGTGTGTCCATCTATAGATTTGTTTGTTCTAATTTTGACTTAAACTTATGAAATCTCACAGAAATAATTACTTGACGGAATTTATTTCCTATGGATTTTGGTTTCTGTTCACATTTACTGGATGTGAAATTACCAAAGTGTCCATAGAGTTGACAGATTTTAAATCTGGGAGTGGCTTTTAGCTTCTAATTGAAGACGACAGGCATCCAGAGATTGTATAGTCATTGTGGTTCTAAAGGAAGCACATTTTTACATAAATTTGAGTTTTTATAGGAAAGAATTTTTACACTTAAAACTTGAACACATTATAATCTTAACAGAGCAGAAACAGTGAGAACATTTGGGGGGTTTGTTAGGTTGGCCCGAGTGTGTGACTTTTCCCTGAACTCTTGAGATGTCAAAGTTTGTGGTTAGGTCCTTGGTAACTTGGAATGCCTTTGGCAGGTGGTGAATGGTGATTACCCTATTGAAACAGTTGAACAAATATTCCTGACTTTTCCCCACATTTATTTTTGATTTTAGTTTTGGTCTTGAAGGCATTTTTCTTGAAATGTCTTCAGTAGAAAAGATTTTCTCCCCCATGAAAACTTTGTTTTGGCTTGCTTTATATAAAAAATGTGGTGTTGAGAAAACTCACTGTATGTTTGTGACCCTCCCAAATTCATATGTTGAAACCTAATTCCCAATGTGATGATATTTGGAAGTGGGGCCTTTGGGAGGTGGTTGGGTCTTGAGGGTAGAGCCCTGTTGAATGGAATGGGTGCTGTATAAAAGAGGCTTCAGAGAGCACTGTTGCTCCTTCTGCCATGTGAGGACACAGAGAAAAAAAATGGCCATCTATGAACTAGGAAGTGGGCCCCTATCAGTCACCAAATCTGCTGGTGCCTTGATCTCGGACTTGCAGCCTCCAGAACTGTAAGAAATAAATTGCTGCTGTGTATAACCCAAGCAGTCTATGGTATTTTGCTATAGCACCTCGAATGGACTGACATGAAACAACACTGGAATTTAGTATGAGGAGATGGTCACTGTGGGTTAGACAGGCAGGAGGCTAACCCAACCAAGGGGTTAAAGAATGCTGAGTGAAATCACAACTCAGAAGAGTCCTTTGGGCTGTTGTAGAGTTGTGTAGCTCCACCATTTGGCCTTAGGTTGAATACAAAGGAAAAATTTGTGCAAGGCACACAAACACCCATGTTCTCTGTATGAAGGATATTCTTTTCTCATTTTCTCCTACCATTTTCTTCAGTAAACAAGAACAAGATATAGGAGAAAGGGAGACACACTTTCTCATGACGAATATTATTAAATGTCCCCTTGTCTAATTTTTCTAATTAAAGAGAGAAGTTTTGAGTTTTACTTCCAAAATATTCACTGGTACCAAAACCATCACAAATTCCTTCGTATTAATTTGAGCATTATTAAAAATGCACGTATCTTGTCTAAGTTAAAGAAGATTCTAAATAGGCCATAGAATTTCTTATTTCTTTCTACTTGATGTTATATGTCCTACATTCTTCATTGGATAGCAAAATTCTTGGGAGAAATGATCATGACTTAAGCATCTTTGCATCTTCCCTATTACCTAAATTTTGGGGAACTTTTGAATAAAATAAAAACTTGAAAGAATGAATACTAAGCAAAAAACATAAACCATAAGTTTATAAAAATATCCAGTCTAAGGATCACTAAGTAAGTTTGTAGCAAAGGGGTTGAAAAGTTTGAGCTGAAAATTCTAATATTCAGGATGTCTGATTTTTTTTTTTCCTAATTGAAGAAAAGATAAAGATGGAATTTCCGGTACATGATAACACCAAAATGTTCTTAATTTTTTTCAGTTTTGAAAATTCTCATGATTTGATTTCCATCCAGGACTGTCAGTTGAGACATCTGATAATCTAAAAGCATTCAGAGAATTAGGATCCCATATGGCTCAAAAATATTTCCTTTCCGACAGGGAAAAAGAGAACACACTGTGAAAATAATACTGGTATAGCCTTCAGTTTATGTGTACAAGGAGCATGATGAACTTAAACCATTACCCATGGTATAATAATCATTAGAATGATCATCAGGGTCAATTACAATGAATAAAATAATAAGAATATACAGTTCTCATAAGCATGTTGCATTATGAAAGCAGAGGTATATTTCAAGGCAATAAAGCAATGTAGTTATGTTTAGTCTTATGGAAGCAACATTCATTGGAAATGAGCACTGAATTAGGAGTACTGACTTATCACTAATGAATTGTGTAAACCTGGAAAAGTCTTTTAACTTCCTTGGGACTTTATTTTCTCAACTGAACAATGATAAAATTGGACCAGATGTTCCTTTTTAACACAGCATCTGTTCTGGAGGTTCTAGCTAGGAGTAAATCTACTCATATACTCATATTGTTTGAAGAATATTTCTCCTTGTTTGGGGGAAGTTATTTTCTTTAAATGAGTGTTGGGTATTAATAAACATTTATATAATGATGAGAGAGGACAGAGACTTGGTTGGGTTTAGCCAGCTGCAGCCACTGAATTAATAATAATAACAACAATAGTAATAATAATAATGACTGGCAACATTCATTGGGTGTTGACTGTGGGCCAGACACTACTTTAATCTTCAGAACAATTCTATGAAATAGATATTAATATTAATACTCCCATTTTACAGATGAGAAAATTGAAGTTGAGAGATAACTAGAAACTTGACTGAGATCACACAGGAAGTGGTAGAGCTGCTGTGACAACTGAGGTGCCAATAAAGGGGATGATGGGAGCAGATAACCAGATGCCCCCACATTCCATAGTGTCCAGACAAGTGTCTTCCTCATGGAATCGCCTCACAGAGATCAGATGGGGGTAGTTTCTCTGTACTAGCCCTGTGGTCTGCATCAGCTCCCTTTCCCACTATCTCTATTGAGGAACTGGAGATTAATAAAGAGGATGGAATTTGGAGCTCCTGGGTTCACATTGCATTTTTGCTTTTTAATAGCTAACTGACTCTGGGCAAGTAAGCTTCCTTTCTTCATCTGTAAAATGGAGATACCAATGACGCCTACCTTTTAGGGACGTGGTACATAATGTTTATGGAATTGCTTCATAAACTATAAAGTAATATTGCTAAAAATAAAGTATGCCTGCTAGGACTACTTTTTTCCCCATTTTTTTCGTTAAGAACATAGAGCTGTAAATCTTCTAGTTTCATGTTGTTTTTGCCAGAAATAGTCTATTCTGAAAGAGGCAGCATGTGTGGTGGGAAAACAACTGTAGGTTTTATTCCTAGCTCTGCCATTTACTTAGCTTTTTGGCCACGGACAAGCCGCTTAATTGAGCATCCCGCTGGGCCCCAGGCTCAGAAGGGCCCTGTGCTTGGGGTTTTAATGCTTTGTGGTTGCTGTCTTGAAATGTTTTAGCATTTTTTCTTTGACCATGTACTTTGTAAGTGAAGACTGATGGGACAATGGAGTATGTGTTGGGTTTTTCACCATGACTCAGAGATGGGTTCTACTGAAAAGCTCTTCACTGCTTCCTAGGCTCACTAGCCCTGGGCCCCGCCTGGCCCCCACTCTCTACCTGGTCCTAAAATTGCTGATGCCCTGCTCTCTACCTCCAGCAGGGCTGTGGGCACTGGCACAGGATGGGTTGGGATTAGGCATTCATACTCTATGGCACCTCAGGGTGGGGTGCGTTGTCCCTTATTCCCCCACTGACTGGCAGTACCATGGCATGTCTGGTGGGCAGTGAACCAAAGTTTATCCTTGGTCCAGGTACCAAGCATGTCCTGACACAGAGATTTAAAAATCTTTGGAGGTCCTCTGTCTCCCATACATTCAAATGATGGGCCCTTAGGAAAAAGAGATGCCTAGCTTGACTTCCCCAGACCCTGCCGAGTTCAAGGTGCTGGGCATTGGTCACAGGGCTCTTGGAAGGTGGGGCTCAGCAGATATCAGGCTCTGCAGTGAGGCACTTGTGTCTACATTAGGATGCAGGGTCCTAGGTGCCTGTGAGGTCTGCACTCCCTGCAAGTATCTTGTACCTGGGAGCTCTCCCTTGCCTGGAAATCTTCTTCCTTCCTTCCAACCTTCAACCTTCCTGAGTTTGGTTTGTATTTGTCTCTTTTGGCCAGCTCAAGTCACCCTTTGGATTAAAGCTATGAAACTGAAGCTGTGTGATTTTGGTGATTTTACATACAAATTAAATACTTTGATATTTGTGTTTAAAATTGACATTTCAGGCACCTGGATGTCTCTGTTGGTTAAGCGACTGCCTTCAGCCCAGTTCATGATCCTGGGGTCCTGGGATCGAGTCCCACATCAGGCTTCCCCTACTCTGCAGGGAGCCTGCTTCTCCCTCTCCCTCTGCCTGCCACTCCCCCTGCCAAATAAATAAATAAATAAATAAATAAATAAATAAATAAAATCTTAAAAAAATAAAAATAAAAACAAAATTGGCATTTCACAATATAAAAATAAATGGCAAAATTCATGCTAATAAGAAAAAATTTTATTTTTCTTTACTCAGAATACTAAATAGTAAATAAAAAACACCATAGCAAGTTTGGAAAATCACAAGGAAGAAAGGAAGAAGCCTTTATGTAATTTTGATGGCACTTCTACTCCCGCTTTTTTAGTGAGGGGTCGTATATTTTCATATTGCACTGGGTCGTACAAACTATGTAGTTGGGCATGCTCCCAGTGCATAAGTTCTGCATAATCACCTGGTGCCTGCATCACTCCACAGGTATATCTGGAGTATCTGTACGCTCAAGTTAGGAAGCATGGTTGGACTGACCCATGAACAGCTTACTCTCTATCCAGTTATCTGTGGCTTTATCTTTATCTTTTTAAGAAAGTAGAAAAGGAGAAATGGGAATCATCCTTTTTGAAACTATGGAGGTCGTTTAACCTTCCCAAGGATAATGCTTCACTAGACATTAACTAGATATAGTTTCCATTTGTAGTTCTAGAGATTGGCTTAAAATTATAAAAATAATTGTAATTTGCCTGGTCTTCTGGGTCTCCTTTATTTATTTATTTATTTATTTATTCATTCATTCATTCATTCACTCATTCATTCATTCACTTATTCTCTCGATCTCACATTTATTTATACTATTCTTTCATAACATGTACTGAGTGTTTATCATGCTGCACATACTTTGTTAGGCATTGAGAATTCAAAGGTGACTAAGATGCTCGCTCTCCTAAAGGAGCACAGTCAATGAGGGCGGAACAGGGAGGAAGACAGCACATAAATAATTATGTTTTGTGACAGCAAGTGCAATAATCATGGCTATACAGAAAAAAAGATTTCTGAAGGCATAGGCATGAATCAAGGAAGACATTTTGGGGGCAGATGGCATCTCTATTACCTACTAAGTGATTAGTAAAAGTTAGCCAGGATATAGAAAAATGGCAGAGGCAGGGAGGAGAGGACATTGTATGGATGGGTTATAGCATGAACGAAGGCACTGAGACAACAAACAGTGTAGTGAGAGTGAAAAACAGCAAGTAGTTTACTGTTAATCAGGGAGAGATCAAGTAGCTAGCTTTGTCAACTAGGACACTAAGGTGGCCTTCATCCTATAGCTCTGGGCAGTTTGTGAATAATTTTTTTTAAGATCTTATTTATTTATTTGAGAGAATGAGAGAGTGAGAGAGTGAGCCTGAGTGGGTGAAGGGACAGAGGGAGAGAATATCCAAACTGACTCCTTCTCACTGGAGAGTACCACGCAGGGCTCAATGTCACGACCGATGGGGTCGGACCTGAGCCAAAATCGAGAGTTGGATGCTTAACCAACTGAGCCACCCAGGCGCCCCTGAATGGATGGTTTTATACCTAGAAATGAGATGGCTGGATTTACAATTTAGAGAACATACACCAGTGGCTATTTGAAGTGTGAATTTGAAGGGATAAAACTGGAGGTGAGAAGCTGGAGCCTGTTTAAAAAGCTTTTGCAACAATAATACAAGAGACAATGGAGGTCTGAACTAGGGCAGTAGTAGCAAGGATGGCTTCGAATTAAAGAAATACTAAAGAGTTAAAACTGGTTGGACTTGATTATTGATTAAATGTAGAAGTGAGTGGAAGGGAGGAACATGGGTGATTGTCAGGTCTCTTTTTTGAGGTGACTGGTGGTTAAGGATTTAGGTGAGAAACGACTTCAGAAGGAGGGAAAGACTTTGGAGGTGGAGTGGGGAACTAGGGGCTATGGAACTGACAGGTGGAGGTGTCTGCAGGCAGTTAGGTGAGGGTGAAGGCTGGGGGAGAGGGCTTGAGTTGTCGATTTGGAGGTGACCAGAGTCTAGGTGGCAACTTTGAGATGGAGGAAAGCACCCATGGGAGACACCCTGAAGGAGGGAAGAAGAAGACAAAGGTAATGAGGAAAAGGAGAGTATGTTGCCATGGAAACCAAAAGGGTAAAGAGTTTCACAAATGAGGACATGAACCAGCTGTTAAATATGGCAGAGAGATCCTAGAGGAAGTGGAAAAGTTCCTTTGATTTAGTAATATAGAACAGCCAATGAGGGATCACAGGAGGAGTCTTTTTGGGAGAACCGTGGGAACAAAAGCTGGATCTGAGAGGATTGTGAAGTAAGAAAAGCAGAGACAGTGAATATAGACTACTCTTTTGAGAAGTTTGAACGAGTAAGGGAGGAGAGAATTTGGAGCACAGCTGGAAAAGGAGCAAGATCAAGGGAGAGTTGCTTCATTTTCTTTCTTTTTTCTCCTAATAGGAGACACTTAAGCAAGTTTCCAGGCAGAAGGAAGAGAATACCAGTGGAGAGGGAAAGTTTGAGACACAGGAGAGGAGGAGGAAATTCATGGAGGGGGCAGGGCAGGCCTTGAGTAAGAGAATGCATCCTCTGCACCTGGAGGAAGGGGTTGGTGGGGGAGGCGAGGACCCTGCAGGCCTACACTCCCATACTTCTGCCATCATTGACACATGTCAATTCCTCAGGCTGTCTCTACTCCTCAAACTGAGCTGCAAAACTGGTGGGAAAAGTTAGGTAACTGTGCCGAATGAATTTTCTACAGATTCACATCATTTAACTACTGATGGACCACACTCGCATGGCAATTCTTTCTCTTGGGGGTTCATATAAAAATTCCTTGATGACTATCCTCCAAGTCTCCAATCTTACCTTCACATCCCTCAGTCTTACAAGACACCCCGTCTTGTGAGTGGTCTGAGCTTATCCATCGCGAATGCCTACGGCATCTCTCCTCTTTCAATTTATGTCCTCATCTTCACCTCAATTTTTTTCTCGCAATATCAAAAATTCTATTGATCTTTGAAGGTCCAACTCATGTGATAGCCCATATCTCTGCTTTACTTTCATCTTACACATATATTTTTAAGTTATTTGATATCTTTTATGTTATTTTATAAGCTATTTTAAATACTTTTTAGAACAAGAAAAGGATTCAATCAACCAACCAATTGCCCTGATGCCTTTTTATAAAAGTTGTCTTCTTTTCATCTTCTTCATCTCTTTGACTCATTCATATCATTCTTCTACTAAG
Organism: Ursus americanus; assembly: GCF_024610735.1. Lineage (NCBI taxonomy): Eukaryota > Metazoa > Chordata > Mammalia > Carnivora > Ursidae > Ursus > Ursus americanus. Next base: position 21,556,311 of record NC_142143.1, on the reverse strand, counting down.
TATAAATCCCTGAAGGGCAGGTCATTATTTTTTCTTTTTTGGCAACTGTTCTAGTAGTGACAATGCACCATAAGTAATAGCTACCTACTACAATTAATGGATTGTAAATTCCTGGAGGATAGATAAATAGATAGATGATAGATAGATAGATAGATAGATAGATAGATAGATAGATATACATGTGCATATACAGATACACATTTATATCTTCTGAAGTCCATCAATTTAATCCAATCCTTACTAGACACTTACTTAGTAGCCACTAGGGGTTAAGGAAGATAAAACAGTCTCTGTCTTCTAAGGATGCAAAATCCAGTAAGGCATTCTAATATGTATGTACTTGTGATTAACACCAGTACATAAACACTAATAAATATCAGGAATGGGCTTTTGGTGTGAATAGGATTTTAACAGGCAGAAGGCATTCTGTGGCAGACCATGGCCTGAAGGCAGGGTGAAACAGGCAGAGGGCGAAGCTGGACATGCAGTCTGGAACCGGAGAATGAGAGAGCTTAAATGACATGTTGATGACACAGCATTTACTCTATAGGGAACCTGGCGGTTCTCAAAGGTGTTTAGGCAGAGAAGATTATTAAATATGTGTTTTTAAAAGATTACTGACAGCAGGATTGAGGGTGAATTTGAAAAGAAGATTTGAGGTCAGTAGATCTATGAAAAAGCTTTTCTTTTTCCCTTGAGATAAAATTGACAAATAACATTATATTAGTTTCAGGTGTACAACATATTGATTTGATAATTGTATATATTGCAAAATGATCACCACTCTAAGTCTAGTTAACATGAGTCACTGTACATAGTTTCAAAAAAGTTTTTTTTCTCTTGTGATGAGAACTTTTAAGATCTACTCTCTTAGCAACTTCCAGATATGCAGTACAGTATTATTAACTATAGTCACCATGCTGAACCTTACATCCCCAAGACTTTTAAATTTATAACTGGAGGTTTGTGATAGATAGTTTAGGTAAGAGATGATAAAGGTAAAATAAGGGCAACTTGGTTACAGATTAAATATGAGTGTGTGTGGGGGTGGGTGTGTGGGGGTGCATGTGTGTGTGTGTGTTGATGGGAGGAGGTAATGAGCAAGGTGAAGTAAGTGCTCAGAAATTATTTGTTGATCTTACTTTTTATAAGACACTAAATGGCAAACAGCAATAATGAATATAATTTATTAGATATTCTGTAACACATTTCTCTAGAATCAGCCCCAGGCAATATTATTATCTGTTCTTCACCACGTTTTATCCTCTAGGCCTGATTTTGGCAATTTATCCTATATGATCAAGTGTTCTTAATATTTCAGACCTTCAGTTTTGGGCGACCCATGAGCTCATATATCCTCTAAGGAAAGATCCATAGTAGCATGCATCTTTTATACTTTTCATGGTGCTTGGCAGAGGGTTAGACAAATAGTGGATACCAAATAGTTGTTACATTGAATTAAATGGTATTACCTGGGGTTTATTGAAGGTTGGATGTCCTCGCTCTCCTTGGCCCTGCAATGCTGCTCTTTGTGCCTGGAAGCCTTTCCTTCTTTCTCTTCACCTTCTCTCTACTATCTTAACCTATTTGCTTAAGTAGTTCCTTTCCATTATTTCTTCCAGAATTTCTTGATTGATTTGCTTCCACTTGGTTAAACGCTTTTGCAAAGTAGCATCATCTACTAACTTGTCTCCCTGTTACCCTGTTAGCTGCATAACGGCAGAACATCTTTTGGTGATTTGCTCATTATTTTATCCCCAGCTGGAGCACAGTGCCTGGCATACAGCGACTGCTCAGTGAATATTTGTTAAATAATCATGGCTTTGTGTGGTTTTATTTGTAAATCTGAACACTTAGAAATTTGAATCTTTTTGGGGGGGTATTTTTGACTCTACTATTTTTTTTATTAAGTTCAATAAGCCAACATATAGTACATGATTATTTTTTGATGTAGTGTTTAATGATTCGTTAGTTGCATATAACATCCAGTGCTCACCGGATCACGTGCCCTCCTTAATGCCCATCACGCAGTTACCCCATCCCTCCATTCCCCTTTCTTCTGCAACCCTCAATTTGTTTCCCAGAGTCCAGAGTCTCTCATGGTTTGTCTCCCTCTCTGAAATTTGAATCTTTAAATAGTTGGATGCAAAGCCCTAGATTCATCATGTAAAAAAGTAATGGTAGACCATCTAAAAAAGTATTTTTATTCTTTCTGTTCTTAAATTAAGTAAGTAGAAATTGAAGTAGATATTATTATATTTTTGAGGACCTCTATGCAATTACACTTCTGGAGGGAAAACACTAAGACAGCTTAAGGGTCACCTCTCTATACTGTCCCCCAGGAGCATTCAAAATATCTGCTTGGTTGTCTATACATACTATCATCTTTAGTTTGTAAGTTCCTCTGGAGCAGGAAGCATTAGAAAATAAATGTGACATCAAAATACAAAGAAATCAGAAAGCTAGATTCCATTTTAGAAAGCCTTAAGAGGTGTAGCTCTAGTGTTCCACAGACAACGCAAGATCACAGGCAATACAAACCTTTGCTCTGAGGCATTTATTTTAGTCATACCATAAAATTTCACTTTCTACTGCCTGGTACCATTTTTGGCCCTAGAGACAGAGATGTTAAGAAAATCAGGCGTGGGTCTTGTTCTTATAGAACTTAGTGTCTAGGAATGAAAGAATGGGTGGTGACCCCATTTTGAAGAGGTTGGTTCAGATCAAGACCCAGCTTTGAAATTGGCCCTCAATAAGGCGAGTGGTGGCTGAGAATACAGCTCTGTACAAACATATTCATACCCCTGAGATAAGCTATGACTTGGGGTGAGGAATTCTCTCTCACAGATCCATTACCAGGAGTTTCTGCAAGAGCTCAGATCTTTACTTCAATACAGATGCTTCTTGTTATTTTCCCAACAGGCACTGCAAGAGGATCAATTACTACTGGTAGCCTTATTTCCCAGATAAAGAAATTCCCCTTTACTCTAGTTTCTCCACAGCCAAAGTCCACTACGTCTTCTTTAGAATCATCAGCTGCCATGATGGTGTAATGGAAGATATATCCTGGAATTGCTAGAAAGGACTGCATTAAATGTACTCATTGCTTAAATGCCACTATGTGCTCCAAAAGCTAACTGGGAAAGGCACTGAAAGGTTACTGGTTCATTGTTAAAATCCAAGATTGGGACAAGGGTTAGAGGATTCTCATCCTCTTACATTTGAGTAGCCTAAGGCAGTGTATGCTTCTAAATCACATTTTGGATTATTTCTTAAAAGATATTTTAAAAGTGCTGAGCCCATGTAATTAGATAACAGAAATAGTATGTACAGTAGGGCTGGGTAAAAGTGCCTTTAAAGTTGTTGCCGGTTTCCAAAGGTGTCTCTGGAGTGTTAAAACTTAATGGTTCATTGACAGTAATAGTTAAAACCGTAACTTATATGCTGCAGAGCATTTTTAAATTCAGCTTTCAGTTATATTATTTCAGTGGAAAGCAAAGACTGGTAAGTTAACTGGCTTGGCCCTGACTATGTTAAGAATAACTCTTAGAGCAAGGATGGTGATCCAGATAACTGCTCTTGCTGTAGTGTTCCCTCCACCTCTGCTACCTCATAATGACAGACATAGTAGCTAAAAAAGTTAAACTTGGGATATTAAAATAAATTAACATGTTGGAAAATACGATGAATAGCAGCCCCATTGTTTCTCAGGAGCTGTTTCTTATTTTTGAGGGATAGCAGTTATACCCTAACTATTTGAGTAAATGATTTCCTGTAAGAGTGATATGAATGGGAAACTGGCATACTCCTGCACAGAGAAGCCAATGGGAATACCCAGTGAAAGGTTAGGAACATTGACCATGTTGCCTCAGACTTATAAATGAAACAAAAATTAAAATGTTAGCTAGATCTACTTGACAACCCCTAACTTCACAGGCTCTGTCTTCGAGGATATCTATTTCTATAGAAAGAACACCTGGCATTCCTTTTTGTAATATTAGACCAAAGTATGGGATAATGAAAACAGAAATGCCTTATGCAATGTTAATAATCTTTATACTCAGAGGGTTCAGTTGAAGCTAGCAGCTAATAACATTAGCCTGCATCAAAATGGAGCCTGCCAGGCCTGGCTTGTAGACTGGAACACCTGAGTGGGTTCTAACACAGGCTCAGTTGCAGGTTAGCCATCATTGTCCTGGCAATCAGTTTCTTCCTCTTTGAGGCCACACTAAAAAAAAAAGAAAAAAGTATTCCTGCAAGAAAGTACTTCCAGAAAAGCACGGCGAGGTCTGAGTAGATAAACAACAGATATCTAGATCACAGAAGCGAGAGGAGGAAAAATGAAAACCCAAAATGACTTCAAAATATATACTGTTTAACTATAGAAACATTATACTTAATCCATCCTTTAAGATCCTGGATATGCCTATCTCTGTATCTCTATCTCATTGATACTTTCTCCAGACCTCCCAGGAAGAGTAGAGAGAATAAAGAATTGGTTCATTCCTTATAGATGAGATAGGAGGACTGGCAAGGTCATTAACTGCATAGACCTTAACTGCAAAAGCAGCATTTATAACCCCTATGACTTATACTCCAATATTTTTTTCCATTGCACTGTCATGGTAGATGACAATTCTGAAATAGCTCCAGTAGATTCAGCTTATGAAGATAACCCACTATGACAGAAAATGCACTTTGTGCAAGCTTCCATGCACTGATCACAATGCATTTTAGCCAGTGGTCCAGGTTTCTATCTCTCCCACTAGACTGTGTGCCTTGGGGATAGAAACTGTCTTAGTCTATGTAATATCCCCAGTGGTTAGCACAGTAACTAACATATAGTAGATAGTCAATAAACAATGAAGAATGAATAAATAAGTGTCTGAAAGCATGATCTAACCTAGAAAATTTGCTTTTGGGAATTGGGCTCCAAGAAAAAGAGCTCTGCATGCAAAAGAATATAGAAAAATGTTGAATGATCATGGTCATTGAGTTGGGTACTAATATTGGAAAAATAAACTAGATCAGAGACAAGATTATAAGTACAAAAAGGAAGCAATGTTCATTTTGTTTTGTTGGTTTATGCTTCTAAAATTTACAATTTTATGTATGAACATTGCAATAGGATTTGATCTAAAAAGAAAACAGGTAAGAAAGTAGGTGAGTGGAAGAATGGTTGATGAAAAAAAGTAGGAAGCAGAGTTTAAAACATCAAAAAGCGGGGGCGCCTGGGTGGCTCAGTCGTTAAGTGTCTGCCTTCAGCTCAGGGCGTGATCCCGGCCTTCTGGGATCGAGCCCCACATGGGCTCCTCCACTGGGAGCCTGCTTCTTCCTCTCCCACTCCCCCTGCTTGTGTTCCCTCTCTCGCTGGCTGTCTCTATCTCTGTCAAATAAATAAATAAAATCTTAAAAAAAAAAAAAAAAACAACAACATCAAAAAGGGGGCGCCGGGGTGGTGCAGTCTGGTTGGGCGTCTGACTCTTGGTTTCAGCTCAGGTCTGATCTCAGCATTGTGAGATTGAGCCCCATGTCAGGCTCCACACTCAGCATGGAGTCTACTTGGGTTTCTCCCTCACTCTCCCTCTGCCCCCCCCAAATACATAAATGAATGAATGAATAAATAGAAATACATAAAACATTGAAAAGGATAAGGAGGGAATTGAAAGGATATTTGACAGGAAAAGGGTAAAAGAGCAAAGGATCATTTTTTAGTAGGACATTCCATGGGCACTTCTCTAAGGAATTCAGAAGCTAAGCGAGCACAGGGGAGAAACTAGAGTCATGGAATGGACAAAAGGGATGTGAATGTGAGATATATGGCACTGATCAGTCATAGAGAAAGAGGAAGGGAAGAAAATGGCTTCAAAAAGGGCGTTCCTGTCATCAAGCAGGAAAATCTTCCTGTCACATACGTAGAAATCAAGGCCGAACTATGAGCTAGTGGTCTGTCTTCAGCTTCTTCCTCTCTCTTTGATACCTCAGGGCTGCTATTGGCCGGCCAGGCTATAGAATTTTCCCAACCTCTGGACCTTACATTTTTTTCAGCCATCAGAATTTTCCCAGCCTCTACCTCTCAGGACACCTGCTTCTACAGAAAGACAAAGAAAGCTAACTGGTTCAAGTTAAGTAATTCCTATTGCAGGCTTAGCTAGCTTCAAGGTTACCTTGCCTAGCGCAGTGCAACTAACAAAGTAAATGAATAGATGGAATTCCTTGTGTGCCAGGCCCTGAGCTAGATGTAGCAGAATATGGTAAGGGAGTTGCGGAAGGGGAGGTCGGTGGGGGCATGAGGCAACTGAGTGATGAGCACTGAGGAGGGCACATGATATGATGAGCACTGGGTGGCATATGCCACTGATGAATTGTTGAACACTACGTCTGAAACTAATGATGTACTATATGTTGGTTAATTGAATTTAAATTAAAAAAAGGAAAGTAGTGATACTGAGTCATAGAAAATAGGCTTCATTTTATAAAAAGAATATAACTTTCAAAAGTAAGAAAACTGGAATTTTAATCACTGACTTCACTTCTATTACTTGTTTTTTTCTATCCAAATAAAGTTACATCACAGGTAAAAAAAAAAAAAAAAGAACATGGTAAGGGAGCACATGGACTTTAAAGACACACATACCAAAGACAGAGGTCCAATTGACAATTTCCTGCCTATATGCCTGGGGAAGTTATCCTCTCTTCTCTGGACCTTGAATTCTTTATCCAACCCTTTATTTGTAAGGAAATGATTCTTCATCCTTAGTTTCATCCTTTGTGAAACAGAGATAAAGTTGCCTACTTTGCAGGGTTGTTTTTAAGATTTAAAATATGTGTAAATGTTAATAATGTTATTTACCACTTATTCATTGCTTAATCCATGTATCTCCCTTTTAAAAAGGGAAAGTTGAGGCACAGAGAGGTAAGGTGGTATGACTAAATTTACACAGTTGGGAAGTTCCAGAGCTAACACTGAAGCCCAGGGCCTTCGTGTTCTTAACCAACACACTAAAGCATCTGGTGGACTGATGCTTCCATCTACAGTGACATGACCAGGACCACGTACAGCCCTCTCACGGTGGTGAAATACTTTGATACTAATCTCATTTAACCCTCACAGCCACCCTGTGCGGTGGTATGATCCCTACTCTGAGGTGAGGAAAATTAAGCCCAGAGAAGGTAACTCATTGGCTAAAACCCAAATAACTAATTAGTGGCAGAACTTGAAGTCACATGCAGGATTTATGACCATTAACGTAAACATAAGAAAGAGAGCCAGCCCTGAGTCCAGGGTAGATGCCCGCATCATTACTGTTTATGTAGGTGGTCGTTTTGCATTGCTTTTAAAGTTCTCTGACAGCAAAACTGAAACCTGGTCAGGTATCTTTAGATGGATGAGAAACTGAACGTGAAGGCATGAGCTCATGAGTAGATTTGAACTCCTTACCGCAGGGGTACTGGTCAATTATCTCTCACTGAGTGGTGCTATCAGCCCAGGTTAAAACGAATTGGATTTTTAAGAAGGTGTAAAATTGCCACTATAAAATCAGATAAGCCTACTGCAGTTGGGAATAAATTCTATCATAGAAATATATCCTGCCTGATATCAAAAGCAGCCAAGAAACCGTGCCAAGAGTTTCTTGGATGAAAACTGACATTTTCTGCTGTAGAGACAGAAGTGGGAGCACTGATTGGAGAATTATATTATGAAGAGTTCTAAAATATTTATCATCATTCTAGGCCATTTATTCATTTACCCTTTTAATGCTCATTTCTTTTGTGCCACTGGGTCGAGCTTAAAAGTAAAGAATAAAAATTCATTTTGTTTTTATACATTAATATAAAGAAGGAAGCATCTCTTTTTTGGTTTGAAAAATAATAGCACTTCTGAGAAATATGAGAACACTAAAATGTTCTTCCAGAAATATGAGTTTTGTCATTAATAAGGATGCTAGATTTACCTGAGTAGGCTATGAATTTTTACTTTTTAGGGGGCAGCTTTTTGCACCTTGAATATTTCAAGAGGAAAGAAACCAATAAAGACAATGAAAATTGCCATTGCTTCACTGTACTGATGACCACGTTATACTTCTTTCTAGATTTGACTCAGGCATCTCCTTCTCCAGGTGGCCTTTTTCGACTCTCCATTAGAATTGAGATGTCCTTCTTCTGCGCTCCAGGAGCACCCTGCACAAACTGCCGTCCATCACTGCCCACAGCACACTGCCCGGAAGCTATCTGCTTGCACATCTGTGCCCGCAGAAGAATGGTCAGGACAAGAATCATGTCTTATATTCATCTGGTGTCCTCAGCATTTGGCTCATGGCCAGAGCTGGGAAAATGTTCTCTGAACAACACTGAATTTTAAAATGATAACCTGAGTATAGAAATATTCCCTCCACCTGCATAACATTCAGTTTCAAGTGTATTGAGTATATTTAAAATGTCATTTTCTAATGGTATCAAAGACTTGTAAATGAAAGAAAAAGTAAGTTGCGTGTCAACTATACTTCAGTAATAATTTTTTTTAAAAAATCAAAAGAAGAAAAAAAAAGAACAAGTGAGTCTTCTTTTCCAGGTCTTCACTATTTGGTTTATATAATATTAAAAGGTATTTCTTTAAAGTATCGTTTCTATTTCTCAGGCTGGAAGGATACTTTTGCTAGTGTCCTCACAGCTTTCTATTTTGGCTCTGAATCCAGAGACATGAAAGAGGCTTGACTCAGCCACCGCTTAATACTGCACAAGCTTGAGAGAGACTATTATATAAGCTAATGTGTATTTTAAGGTTTTTTTTCTTTCTTTTTTCTTTTTTTTTTTTTAGCCAGTACCTAAATGCCACCTTCCAACCTTATGAAAGTGCTGGAACCCAGTGTGTGGGAAAGCGAGGTCCCCTACTTGCTCTGTATTCCTTATAAGACTAAAAAAATAAAAGCAGTTGATTAAGGGTTAGCAATTTTCTTTTCTTTCTTTACACGTACTTGTAATTCATTTAATGCAGGAAGTGGGCTGAATTTTCTTGTTCTTTCCAATTCAACTGTCAGGGAGCTTTCTTGCCAGCCTGCTATGGTTACCATGGCAACAAGATGATGGTGGCAGTAATATGATCTCATGTCTTGTGTCAATAGCATCAGATCATCATGCTTGGGGATAATTTCGACAATAAGTTTAGTTATAGATTTAGGATTTATTAGCGTTTGATTGATTTACTGGAAATATTGAGCAATTATAGCCCTAAATCGGTGATAAAAGCATGTTTACAAAGGTTAGCATTTTCCCCTACATGACATCTTGTATCATATGGCATTCTAAAACTTGCACAGTGCTTTCATATAGTGTATCTACTTTGATTTTCATTAAGCAGAATAGCCATTACTAACCCCATTTTATAGAAGAGGAAATAGAGGCTCATGCAATATGCTTGTGTAAGTAGCAAAGCAACTCTGCAATGGAGCTAAAACTTCAACCTGGGGCTTCTGGCATCAGAATCACAACATTTTCCTTATGCCCATGCTGAGAATTGATGCGTCTTAGGAAAATCTTCTTAGGTGCACTGGTTAGACCCTGGAATGTCTGAATTAAAATAGTTAAAATGTGTGTATGATCATAACTATATGAATTTGAAAATACAACTATTTTACATTTGGGTGATGCTTCATACTTTTTACATCTCCCATGGCAACCTTCTCTTTTAAGGCTTCCCTGATACTATGTACATAAATAGAGGCTTCTTCTTCCCTTTGCCCACTGACCATAGCCTTGCTTTTTAAAAATTATTGTTAGTTGCATTTATTTTCCCATTGTGAGTTCCTTGAAGGCAGGAATCATTCATCTTCGGAAGGTCCCCGTTCCCGGCATACTACCTGGTACATAAAAGATGCACCATAAATGCTTGTTACTTGTTAAAGTTAACTCATCTGACTCTCACACAACCCCAGGAGGTAGGTACAGCAGGTATTATGATCAACCATTTTAAGAATGAGTAAATAGGGGTCACATACATAATCACAGGAAATTCAATTCTCCCACCCCAGCCATGTGCTCTTTCTACATCATCCTGTTTGCTCTATTCCTTCATTTATTTCTTTGCTCAGTCTTTCATTCATTCACCAAACATTTGTTGGTTGCACCTTATATACCAAGCACTGTTATAGATGCTGGGATACAAAAATAAGTAAGACATAGTTCTCACCATCACCGGACTCACAGATATCAGATAATTTCCTGCCTGGAGAAGTTGGTAAAATAAAACCTTATATGAAACCCTGAATCTGCACTAGATTACTTCCCAATTTAGTTGGCCCCTTAAAAACACATCTTCAGAATATATTTCAATTCCTCCTTTAATGCAAGGTTTTAGAACCAGACGAACCTTAAGCTATCATGAATATAGAATCAAGTACTAATTCTGTGTCTTGATTTTTTTTCTCGAGTACGAAATCACCATTTCCAACTTCCCACAAAATCCTCAAACTTAACATGTCTGAAATGAAACCTAGTATCTGCCCTACACAACTGGGGTGGAGCAGAAAGAGGCAGATAAATAAGTTAGACTCCTAACTCTCCTGACTCTATGCGATATGTCAACTTGGGTTAGTTACTTATACTCTCTAAGTATGTGTTCATTTGTACCCGACACAAAACACAGTGCTCAGAATACTTCCTAACTGAACGGATTAGTAAAAAAGTTGTCAATGAGGATGAAAAAAGATAACATAATATTGCTACCTGGAACAATGCTAGCATTAGGAGTTACTCAATAAATACTCATTAAATGAATGAGTGGGCTAAACAAATATGATTAGATTCTTTTCCTGAAACACACTCGATTGCCAAGACAAAACTTCTGAATATCTTTACTTCTCTTTCCTCAATCTCCACACCATGGAGTCACGTGTATCTTATATCTGTAATATCTTGGACATGTTCTTTTCTTTCCATCCACTGCCATACCTTGTTCTAGCCCCACCCTTTCTCAACTACACTTTTGTAGGAGGTTCTTGACTGAACTTCTCTCTTTCCATGCTCTCTGATTCTTAATTATTGCCCAAACCATTATTTTTCAAGCATAAATAAGAATGTGTATCTCTTCTGGTCAGAAATTTTTGATTTATTCTCATATTCTAATTAAGAAACTTCTTAGCATGACAGTTGAGATCCTTCAAGAGGTGACCTTCAGTTCCAGTTATAATGATCCCCCTTCATAGACTCTTGAGTTTTAAGATTTCCAATTTCCTAAACATGCTTTTGGTTTTCTAAAGTTTTTGCCTTCATGCCTAGTGAGTGGAATGATAATTTGTATGTAATATTTTGTGCATGCTTTGCAATTTGTAAAGAATACACTTATGTATATATTGAAACTTCATAATAACCCTATGGTAGATAGATATCATTTTATTTTACTGATTAGGAAATTAAAAATCATAGTGGTTAGATGATTCATCATAACCTCTATAAGAATTATGTTGGAAAATATTTTTGTCTGTGATAATGGTTGAACAATAGAATAATTAAATCAAAATATTTAAAACAACAACTGTGACTTCAAAATGTTAATGTTCAACATTCGTTCAGCTCTTTAGCAGGGAGGCTAATAATGATGGCTCTGAAGCCCAACTGCATTTGTGGGAATCCTGGCTCTACTATTCCCTGATCTGTGGCTCTGGATAAGTTACTTGATCTCTTTGTCCTTTAATTTACTCATTATTGTAATGGGGATACCCATAGTCTCTATTGCACAGAATTGCCCTAAGGGTTGAGTGAGTTGAGTAAGTGTGAAGTCTTAGAATAATATTTCACAGATAATAAATATTCATAAGTGTTGTTGCTGTTGGTAGCCTCAAAGATACATCATAATAACTTCTTTTTTAGAGTATTCCCTGGTTTCCAGGAGCAAAATTAATTGCTTCCTCATTGGTGCTCCAGTTGGACCCTGTTTGGATCTTCCATGTTGTGGACACTAGAGCCGCTCTAAACTATTGGCTCGGGATGGACTCTGAAAGTTTACATCTACTCCTTATTAGGACCAGTCACTCAATTTTTCTAAGTCAATTTTTCTAAGGTAATAATAGTATTTATGTAAAACGGTTGTGGTGAATATATTGTTAGTGTAATAAGGCCCTTAGTACATGCAATAGAGCAAGTGCTCACTAAATTTTAGCTACTATTGCTATTGCTCATATAAATATTTCGCCCACGATATTTTGAATTTCTTCTGGTTAGAATCTGTCTTTTTTTGGTTGTTGTTATCTTTACTCCTATCTTTATTTTTTCTACACAGTGGAGTTTTAAAAATAAACATTCAGATACAGGGATTTTTAAATAACATGATTTAAGTAGACAAATGTAACTTAATCTTTGTAGAGAAAACCCCAGATTCTAAGTTGATATGTACTAGGATTCAAATACTAAAACATTAAATTCTAGGAAGAGCTATCTTTTAAAATATCTATTTTAATTATTATACAATATAAATCTAGTGGTTGTCTGGAAAATATGAATGCATATAATATGCATATAACATATACTAGATCAGGTTTAGATTATAAAATTTCTGTTATCTCGTCCAAAAAGGAAGCAAAAGTATTTAGATGACTTTATAACATTAAAATTTTGAGAATTTTCTGTAAGTTGGCATATCTCAGTAAGGAATGAAGTTGGTTATACTGCATATGAGAACATCTTAATGCAGTGATTTTTTTTTTATTATGCAGCTTTATATAGCACCCTTCCCTGAAAGAGTGACTATACAGTGCCTAGTGCTAAATTCAGTAACTAACTCAAGTCTTTTCACTTTCATAAAGAGGTTTCAGAAATGAAGTTAATATTCTACTTAGCAAATTAAAATATAATATTATGTGTTTCAATGTTGTGTGCCCACCCACCCATCAGACTGCTGATGAGCTGCTATTCATATGCTCAGATTAAGTACTATGCATATTTCTGGTTCACTATGAAAAGTAACTGCACATACACATGAAGAAGGGATAGAAGAAAATGAATGAGCAGCTAGAAATGATTACAGGCACCTTTAACACTAAAAAATCAGACATTTTGGACAAATATTCAATTTGGAATTCACTGATCTTTTACTATTAGGAGTCAAGGGCTGGCAGGACTGAAGAACTTCCTGGGATTCTCATGGCTTGTCCAGAAGCTCAGGATCCAAATTTTTGGTCTCAGGATAACAACGGTAGGAGCAACAACAACAACAACAACAACAAAATAACAGCAACCACCATTCATTCACTGGGCATTTACTTTAAGCCAGCACTTACATAAAGCTTCAGCTTCTGCAGTAGGCTGAGCAGGACCCTCAAAAGTATCAGGTCCTAATCCTTGGAACTGGTAAATACTACCTTATTTGGAGAAAGGATGTTGTAGATGTGATTAAGTCAAGGATTTTGGGATGAGGGGATTATCCTGGATTATATGGTTGGGTTGATTACATGTATCCTTGTAGAGGCAGAAGGATATTTGACAGACAGAAGAGAAGGAGGTAATGTGGCCACGGAGGCAGAAATTGGAGTGATGCAGCCACAAGTCAAGGAATGCCAATAGGAACCAGAAGCTAGAAGAGATAAGGAACAGATTCTCCTCTAGAGCCTCCAAGGGGAGAGAAGCCCTGTCCGCACCTTGATTTTGGCCGAGTGAAACTGATTTCAGACCCCTGACTTCCAGTACTGGACATGAATAAATCGTTTCTGCTCTAAGTTCTCCAGTTTGTGGTAATTTGTTACAGCAGCCACAAGAAACTAACAAGTTTTGAGGATCCAACCATAGAGTTAATATCAGAATACTGCTGATATTCCTTCACCAGACTCCCAAACTCTTGATTTTTTTTTTTTTTGGTTCTGTGGGGGCTGCTGCAGGTGAGAATAGAGCTATTAAAGCATCCTTCCAATGTTAAGCATCACTTGCTGACAGTTTTGTAAAATCTCTTCCATTGTCAGCCCTACCTACTTATAAGTTGGAATTGACACGTAGGTACAGTGAGTCAAAGTCTGACGTAAATGCCTTGTTTTTCCCTAAGTACATTTTTTAAAATGTAGCAATACCAATGTTGTTATTTCAGTGTTTCTTGTTTAATTTCTTTCACTCATACATTCTTAATTTACTAATAATTAAAAAATAGCAATATCTGTGAACATAATAAATACATAAGAAATGGATTTATGGGTTTATCGTTGCTTTTTACCAGCAAAATTTTAAGAACCTGTATGTGCAAGGCTTGACGTAGGCCCTAGAGATTTAATGGTAAACAAGACACGTTTCCTGGACTCATTTAACATTCTTGTTGAGATAAAAAGAAATAACATCGATTCACAGATAGTAAAAAGCAGAGTGTGAAAATGCCATGAGGAGAGAATGGAGACAAGGTTGACATTCAGGTTTCTGGCTTGAATGACTGAAAAAAATAGTGGTGCCATTCACTGACATGGAAACTGCAGGAGAAGAAGCTGATTTTGGAGTGATGGGTTTGAAGTACCTGTAAGAACATCCACATAGAAAAATGGATCTGGCGTGAAGAAGACAGAACTAGTATGAAATTACAGATTTGGGAATTACCTGGCATTGGTGGTCATTAAAGTCTTAGGAATGGAACTGATTGTCCCTGGACATGGTGTGCAATGTACAGCCTCATAAAGCATGTACAGGCTTAGCAAGGCAAGGATGACTAAACCAATTTGAGATACAGGGGTCTGATATACCAACTGAAGAATCAGATGTCTGATATATCCCCCGTCCAATCAGGATGGCCTTAAACGCCAGACTCAAAGTTTAGACTTTTTTTAATAAGTAATGAGTAATAGGTGTTTTGATTAGGAGACTGATAGGATCATAGCTATGTTTTATAGGGTGAATCCAGGGTAGTGCGAGGATGAATGCTGGAGAGAAAAGGCTGAAGGTGGGGAGTTCAGTTGGAAGGTTAATGTGATGATCTAGGATAAGAAGTATTGAGGTCGTGGAATAAGTCCCAAATGTACTAAATAAAATTGGTATCAAAGGCACAGCTTTGAATGTTTATTTCTGCATTAAAGGCCTTGCATTTTGTATAATGTGGAATGAGAGAAAAGTGACACGTCATGAGGAAAAGGCGTATGGCCTGACCCAGTTTATTTACTGCGAACTTTGTGGAAGCAGGATCAGTGGGACGTGCAGTGCCGTACCCTGGCAGTTGAGAGGAAAGTTAATAATAACTATCTCCACAGGCTGGATGGCGCTGCTCACTGAGCATGTTGCTAAGGGCCGGCAAGAAGTGAATGAAAAGAATTATCCCTTCATTCCCTTTATGGAGATGCTGACAAACGAAGCGTGTTTAACTCAATGAACCACAAAGTGTAAGGGTAACTAACAGTTTTACTTGGTGATTTGCTTCCTGAGGTCACTGCTGAGCTGATGTGGGTGGTGGGCATTGTTCCTTTGATCCTGGAGTTCTTAACATCATTTTCAGACTTGACCAAAAGTTGGTGAGGTCTTAGGACTATCCTAGCAAACGTACCCCAGGTTCTATAGGTAACTAGGATGATTTCTGTAATATTTTAAAGCTTGTGAGGCAGTGTGAAACAGTGGAAATATAACTCACTGGAGTCAGACAGACCAGAGTTTGAGTGCCATTACTACAATTCTGTGATCCTGAGAAAATTATTTAGTCTCTTTAATTAAGCCTTGGGCATAATGGGGATAACATTGTGAAAATTTCATAAAATGATATATGGAAAACTCAGTGCTTGAGACTTAATAGATATACAATAAATATAAGTTCCCTTCCATATTTGACGTTACATCAAAATGTTCCTCAAGAATATGTTGAATAGGGTTGCCTGGGTGGCACAGCGGTTAAGCGTCTGCCTTCGGCTCAGGGCGTGATCCCGGCGTTATGGGATCGAGCCCCGCATCAGGCTCCTCCGATGGGAGCCTGCTTCTTCCTCTCCTACTCCCCCTGCTTGTGTTCCCTCTCTCGCTGGCGGTCCCTCTGTCAAATAAATAAATAAAATCTTAAAAAAAAAAAAAAAGAACATGTTGAATAGAGGATTTGGAAAAGGAAAATCAATCCAGGGAAAATGGGAGAAATTCCTTAAGAAACGAAACATAAAATTTTATTGGGGTTATTTGTTTGCTTAGTTTGTTATAACTCTGAGGCATTTTCTTGTTTTTACATGAATCTTAAAGGATTTTTAATCAGTAGGTTTTTTCCTATCTTCCATTCAGTTTTTAGTTAGTTGATGCAGTGATGTGAGTATTCAGAATAACTAATAACATCTCTTTCTAGGGTATATTGCAGGGTACCCTAACTTACTGTGTATGCAACATGAATAACTCCTAATATGAGACAACAAACAAAATGCATGTCTAATCAATTTAGAAAAATGTTTAGGAGGCTCTGTAAATACGTTTTTGTAAACGTGTGCTGCCTGCCAACTTGTCTGATTTTAAGAGTTGCTATAACAACCAGGAGTCCTCTGAGCAGTCTTGGCAATCTGCATTCTGAGATTTTTTTTTTTTTTTAAACTGAGAAATATTATTACCTTGTCCGGGCCTGTTAGCTCAGTCATTTAAAGCATGGTACTAATAAAGCCAAGGTAGGGGATTTAAAAGTTTACATTAGCAACAAAATTCCATACATGGGCCCTTTTTCCAGGCAACTTGTTCATGCACTCAAAAATATTTATTGAATGACTGTCATATGCCAGACTGTTCTAGGTATAAGGGATAAAATAAAGCAGTAAAACAAGAACAACAAAACAAATAAAAAATAATGAAAAGTGATTGCAGTCAGGTGTGAGGGGTAGAGAGGTGACATACACTAAACAAGCAACAATAAATATATGTGTGGGGATATAGATAGGGTAACATGGACCATGAAGACAAAGAAAGCAGGGCAGGAGAGAAGCGCTACATTAGGCCTCTTGACGTGGTGATATTTGAGCAAAGATTTGGACAAGTCAAGTAAAAGTTGTACATAACTTGTGGAAGACCATTTCAATAAGAAGGAGAGCAAGTGCACAGGCCCTGCGTGGGAGTGTGCTTGGCAGGATTTGGACCAGCAAGGAGGCCTGGGTGGCTGGAGTGGAGTACTCAGAGAAAGAATGTTAGGTGATGAAATCAGAAAATGAAGGGAGAACCTATTCACACAGGGTCTTGGAAGCCATTCTAAGGATTTTAGATTGTATTCTGAGGTGGGAAACCCATGCATGATCATGAGCAGAGGAGGAACAAGATCTGATCTACATTTTAGGAAAGAACACTTTGGCTTCTGTATGGAAAAGAGACCGCAGGAAATCAGATGGGAGGGAGACCAGCAAGGACGCTAGTACAATAATAGAAAGGGTATGGTGTTGATGGCTTAGAGCAGGGCAAATGGTGAGAAGTCAGCAGCTCTAGACGTACTTTGGAAGTAAAGCCAGTGGGAATTGCTGATGGAATACACAGGAGGCAGGAGAAAAAGAATGAGTCAAAAGATGACTCCAAGGTTTTTATCTTGAGCTCTAGAAAAGTGAAGATAATTTTTTTTTTCAGGAAAGACTGAAAATAAAAGCAAGCACAAGCATCTATGTGTGGGTGTGCATGTGAGTGTGGGCATGCATGCTTGTGCGTGTGCGTGTGCGTGTGTGTGTGTTTGTTAAAGTTGAACCTAGAATGGACTTCTGGGCATAATAATTTTGAGATTTTTTGTGAGACATCTAAGTAAATATGTCAAGCAGACAATTAGATACATAAAAAAAATTCTTCATATGGGGCGCCTGGGTGGTGCAGTTGTTAAGCATCTGCCTTCAGCTCAGGGCGTGATCCCGGCGTTCTGGGATCAAGCCCCACATCAGGCTCCTCCACTGGGAGCCTGCTTCTTCCTCTCCCACTCCCCCTGATTGTGTTCCCTCTCTCACTGGGTGTCTCTCTGTCAAATAAATAAATAAAATCTTTAAAAAAATAAAATAAAATAAAATAAAAATAAAAAAATCCTTCATAGATTTCAGAGGTCAGAGGAGAAGTTTGGTCTGAAAATATAATTTTGAGAGTCATCAGCGTACAGATAGAATACAGGGCCATGGCGCTGAATGAGGTCAACCAGGGAGCGAACATGGATAGAGAGAAGAAGACAAAGGACTGAGCCTTCGACCCTCCAATGCTAGAGGTGGGAAAGATGAGGGAAGTCCAACAAGAAACAATGAGGAAAAACGGCTAGCAAAGTAGAAAAAGCAAGAGATAACCGGATATTGAAAGAAAATTATTTCAAAACGGAAGAGTTTATCAGTTGAGTCAATATTACTGATAAGCCAGATCAAATGAGGACCAAGAATTGGCAATGAAGAAGTCATTGGTGACTGTTTTTAGAGCAGTTTTGGTAGTGTGATAAGGAGAACCATCTCTTTTTTTTTTTTTTAAGATTTTATTTATTTATTCGACAGAGATAGAGACAGCCAGCGAGAGAGGGAACACAAGCAGGGGGAGTGGGAGAGGAAGAAGCAGGCTCATAGCAGAGGAGCCTGATGTGGGGCTCGATCCCATAACGCCAGGATCACGCCCTGAGCCAAAGGCAGACGCTTAACCGCTGTGCCACCCAGGCGCCCCAGGAGAACCATCTCTTGTACAAGACAGAAGGGGAGGTAGTGACCACTGACAGATCTTTTGAGGGATTTTTGCTATAAAGGGAGCTGAAAAATGGGGCAGTAGCTGAGGCAATGCAGGGTAAAGAGAGTTTTAAAATTCAAGTTAGGACCTATTAAGTAAGGTATGTTTGCCTGCTGATGGGGGTAATCAACAGAGAGGGAAAATATGATGATGCAGGACAGAGGGGAAACAGTGAAACCTTTGAGTAGGCAAGAGGGGCCATTTAAATGTGATGGATTTCTTTCATCCATTCAAAAAAATTAAATGAGCATCTATCATGTATTAGATATACAGCTAAGTACTGGGAACACAGAAAAGAATAAAATGTGGTTTCTGTTATCAAGGAGGTCATTTTCTTAAGAGAGGGAAGAAGTATTTTTACAACTTAGTCATTCACACTTAATGTAGCAATGGTAATGTCTGAGAAATATACCCAGGGCTCTGTTCTGGGCCCCGTTCATTATGGCATGCTGATGCTTGGCCTACCATGTAACTATAAGCTAATTCAAGACCTTCGTTCCTCTAATGCATTGACATGTCCTGGATCGAACTACTGATTAGACCCAGGTAAGAGTTCTGAGCATGATTTGGTGCTGTGGCTGCACAGATAAAGTTAATGGTCACAGAATTGAGAAATGTTCAGAGGTAAAATCAAGAATACTTGGTGACTAACTGATCTGGAGTAAGGTAAAGAAGAGGGAATCAAGGGTAGAGTTTCTCATATTCAGGATCCTGGAGGTGGGGCTGCTGGGAACCAAATTACTAAAAGGTAGCATGTGATGGATAAGAAGAAGAAATCTGGGATCTTTTCTTTAAAAAGAAATTTAATGTCAACCTGATACTTTCAGTATCTTTAAAAGGATATTTCTGTCTATAAAGAGAAAAAGAATAGACCTGCTCTCTACATAATAT
Organism: Ursus americanus; assembly: GCF_024610735.1. Lineage (NCBI taxonomy): Eukaryota > Metazoa > Chordata > Mammalia > Carnivora > Ursidae > Ursus > Ursus americanus. The sequence continues at coordinate 21,536,796 of NC_142143.1, read as the reverse complement.
CACGAACACAAAAGAAAACTAGAAGACAGGAAAGATTCTAGGATACTTTCTGACACCACATAAAAGACAAAAAAAAAAAAAAAGCTCCTGAATTGATGTCTTTTTCATATAATAGCTTGAGAAATTCAATGAAAGTTAATTGGAACATCTGGTTGTGGTTCACTGTGGCCCCAGGCTTTACGGGTCCTATGAAAACATTGCAAACAGTATTGGAATTTTAGGAGAAGAGAACATATATGACCTAGGCACCTATTTTCAGGTTAATTATTCTAAGTAGTAAGCTTCATGGTACCACAAAGTGCTTTCCAATTTTCCTACTCAGGTACTCCCACTGCCAGAGGGACGAAAATGAGCACCTCAGGACAGCAGATGAGGAAAGGGCATGTCTGAGGGTGTAACCTGCAAACTTGAAATTTCTTTAAAGTACGGCGTTTTAGTTTTAATTTTAACATTTAAATAAACTTTATATTCAATTCCATAAAATACCCATTTTCCTTTACACAAAAATAATAGCTTCCACTCCTTCTCCCACCTTGCTTACCCTGCTTTGAATCACTGAGCAAAACTGATGCACTGGAAAGATAGGTCACAATTTGTCTAATGACTTCGCTTACATCCTTGTATCCTGCCACACCCCCAGGGCACATGAAGCAGCCCAGGGGAAGGGGAAAGAATACCAAACAAAGTTTCAGGATGCCTGGGCTCTTCTATTACAGTTCTGCATTTATTTAAAGTTTTATTTATACCCTTCTATTTCCAATAGGAGTTTGGAGTAGCTGTGTGACTTTTGGAAAATCACAAACACTCTGTGCCTTGGTTTCCTTATGTATAAAGAAATTTATAAGGGGATCATTCTACATCACCTCCAAATTCCCTTCTAAGAGACTAAGATTCTAGCCCCTTTTGGTCTAAACGAAGTGTAAACAGCGTGAGTGGATGATGACATCGTAGGTATATTAGCAGATCCAATAAACATTTTGGGGAAAAATAAACATTCAGCTAAGGCTTGAGTCATAATGAAAACTGAATTAGAAAAAAAAAACAAAACAAACCCCTAACCTTGGGAGATGGTTATGGCATAGAATCCATATACTTGACATGTGCTGTAAGACGAGGTTATTTCTTGAAAGTGGAATTGCAACTTTCTGCTGAAAGATATCAATCCTCCAAGGCACCCTCAGCAAGCCCACAGGCAAACTCCCACCTTAGCAGACTGAATAATTTGCCTGTAAAATATCACATTGAGGTTGGTATGCTGACTATGATGGGAGAAAGGTTCATGTAGGAGAAGGCCTGCACTGGAGATGCTTACAGAGATGGCAACGGCAAAATGACATCTTAGTCCACTATTTAGCACCATCCCATTTGCAAGTACTTCTCTCACACACCTCACTTGTTTTTTAAAGTTTGACAGCAATAATGCTGATGCTTCTTGATTCTGGGATGGTAACAATGATCCAAAAAGATTCTCATCACTTATCAGCATTCACAAAAAAGAAAACAGTTAGCTGTGAGTTTCTAGAGGGAAAATCCCTAGAATCAGAAAAGTAAAGGGTACATGATGCCTTATCCAGTGAAGACTTATAAAAGTATGGTGTTCCCTTTAAACATAACAGCACTCTGAAAAGTTTACCTCCAGTAAGAGATCATTTGTCTCTCTGAAGGAAATTCATTGGCAATGCCCAGTCAATAAACCTGGCTGCACAAAGGGTCATGCAGTCTTAGAAATACTTAGCCAGCCTTATATCCTCTTTAAGAATATTGAAGACCTGGCCATCCCATACATGGATGTCTGCATGCCTTCTAGGTGTCATAGTCTACACCATACTTCTCTCAGCAGAGGGTTGAGAGGCTTTCTTTTTTGACCACATCTACCATTTCCCTCCACAGATTATGCTTCCTTTTATAAAACTGAATCTTCTTTTGCTGAGGTAAGGATGAACACAATTTATTTGAAAAGACCCTTATAAAATATATTATAAAAAGATGCTATGTTGGAAACATACACTGAAAACTAAAAATTAACATCACCTACAAAGAAATCCTAAGTTCTTTTCACCAGTTGGTTGAATGATCTTGGGCAAGTTATTCAACCTCTCTGAACCTTTTTTTCAACTATAAAATGTGCATACTATTCTCTTACCTTATGCTACTAATCAGTTAAAAACCACACAGTAGCTGCATACTGTAATGGATTCTGAACAAGCCTAGTTCAAACATCAACATTCTATAAATAGTATTGTAGCTTGCCATATGAAGAGAGAGCATCATTAGTGTCCTGTCTCAACCACATGGTTGGTGAAATTAGGACACAGACCATGAATGAGGTCGTCTAAAATCCTGATTCAGACAACCAGGCAATAGGGAAGGAAGCCTTTATCTAAGCATTATTTCTTATTAGAATGCTGCTATGCATGCTTAGAATTGTGGTGAAGCCCTTAGCCTCAACTGACAGCTTATTTGACCCTGTTTGAATGGCTCCTGAGATTCCAGTCAATAAACAGGAACTGGCCTGTTCATCTGTACATTCCTCTTAAATTGGTTGAAACAAATCTTCAACACTTGATTTTCTGACCTGGTTCTCAGCCACTCAATGTCAGCGTGTGGTCTGGCATTATGAGAAATTTTCCAGTCTGTTGGGTGGAAGTAATCCAATCCTGCTACTGTTAGCAGTAGAAGGGAATGAGAGTACAGAGACAAGATCCAAGAAAACAAGAAAAGTTCTGAGGCTTAGGAGAAGTGGCATTGTGTAGTAACAATCTGGAGAAATGGAGTTGGAGGTGACTGAGAAAGCCAGAAGATGGAATGTCCCGGAGAACAGAGCCACTCTCTGGCTGGGAGCTGGGAGGATGGTTAAAGAGCAGAATGCCATATGTCTGGATGCTTCTGGGCATGAACAGGTACTGTAGCAGGATGGGTCAGGTGGGACTGGAAAGGTAGCCTTCATCCTCCTGGGATAGAACAAGGGCCAAGGAACTGACTCAGTTGCAGTCGTAGCTGCAGAAGGTCAAGTCTGAGGGTAGAGCATGGTGCCCGAGGGGAGTATACCAGTAGCGAAACACAGTTTAGGCAGATAGTTCCAACTGGCAGCCTAAGATAAAGAAGCATTCGAGTGCATGCATGTGGGTGGTGTTCCCTCCCCAGTGGCAAAGGGGATTCTAGGGAACCTCCTAGATCCAGGCTGAAGGGCATATTTCTGTCAATGGGTGGCAGGGTCTCAGTCATTTAACTCAAAGCAAACCATTGGTTAAAACCTTTGATAAGTAGGAATGGGCCACGTGACATGGAGGACAGAGCAAGACTCAAGGAGGGAGGCTCAGACTGAGGCTCAGGAATGAGACAAATGAGACAGGGCCACCGCAGTGGCGAGAGCAGGGGCCCTGCAACAGGCCCAGCTTAGCAGCAAGAATTGTTTGATGTGCAGTCATGTAAAGTGGGTTAGAGTTTAGTTATCTGCAGCTTTATGTATGGCTTGAACTTGAGAGTGGGTGGAGGGGCAAGGCTCGATCTTGAGATGGAGAGGTGGTTATTCCACCTGTGGTGAGGAGGAGGTATGCTCAAATTTAGAACCCAAATTGGGAGCAGACAACCTGGAAGGCAGTTCTCTCTCCTTCTTGTGCTCTATCTTGCTGTCAGTCTCAAAAACTGGTTTAAACCTGGTTTAAGTGCATCTGCCTAACTTGCATATGAGATAAACAAGGCAATACTGCCTGGTTAAGGAAGGAAGAAGATTCCAGTGGTGTTGATCACCCCACTTAAGATGACCTGTCATCATTCATCTCCTCAGCATTTCCAAAGATGTTGTTATAACATTTGGGTTTGAAGTGATGACTGCATCAAAAATGAAAAACGCAAAAACTTTAAACTCTAGGTGCACACGAACAGGATGACTGCTCGCCCAAGATTTATTCTTGTGTTTATTATTTGAGTAAATTGCAAGTAATACCTACTATCCAATTTGTGATTTGAGTCATGGTTAATTTTAGAGGGACATGATAATACCTTTAAAAAAATCTCTGGCTGGTTACATATCAATTCTGTCAATCCACTGTGTAGTTTTACCCATGCTACTATATGACCTCTGCCATTTGCCACAGTGTCATGTGTTTAAATGGCACATCAAGGTTAGACTGATGGTTGCCACTTGCTTAAGAACTTTAAAAATAATCTTCAGCAATTTGTTCCACTTTTGTATCTTAGCATGTGATTTTGCTTTGTGAAACACAAAAGATAAATCTTATATTTAGGAACCATGTGGTAGGGAAGCTGGTAGAGTAAAATTTAATTGACTTTTTTTCCCTGCAGCTCTTGAAGAAATGGGATGTGAACCCAGATTAGGTGGTGGCAAACATATTTTTGTAAAAGGAATTTTACTTGCTGAGGCTGAATTTATACTTCCAAGCCTCAGTCATTCTTGATTCCTCTCTCTCCCTCCCAAAGTCAAATTTTACCATGTTTCATCCATTCTTCTGTCACAATATTCCAGAATCTGATCTATCTCCTTTTGTCCGTTACTATAGGCAGTGACTTTTCACGTCCCCTAACAGTTCTCCTGCTAAAAGTCCTTCTTTTCCCTCCCTCTATCCTTGATATTGCCACTCAAGTCAGAGTATTAACACACAAATCTTATCAGGACACTGTGCTACTCCTAGCATTTTTTACATAATTAAGTTTAAACCCCATCAGATGGCATTTGAGGGGCTGGTGATCTGGTCCTAATTTATCTCTTTAACCTCCTTTCCTGCCTCTCCCATCCCTGACACATACACACTGAGCCTCCAGGGACATCCCTGTATTTCTCAACATGCTCTGCACAGTCATATCTTCATGGCCCTTGATATATGCTCATTCCTCTGCCCAGAAATTCTTCCTGGGTTTTCTGGCCAGCTGATCCCTTCAATTCATTCATTAAGGACTGGTTCAGAGACCCACTTCTGTGAAATCTTCCCTCCTTCCCCCAGTCAGGTAAGCAAGACCTTCATGATGTTCCACAGCATTTGGAAGGCACCTGTGTGGAAAAGTAGCTACACTGTGTTGTAAGATTGTGTTTATGATGAGTCTGTCTCTTCCACTCAGTCAGGAGCTCCAGAAAAACCAGTGGCCATTACTCATTCATTTATGTTTTATGCTCCCTCCTGCTTCTCCACCTGCTCTTCCAGTCTCTAGGGTCTAGTATGGTCCCAGACACACAATAAACCCCTCAAAAACAGTTGTTGGTTTCAAGAATGAGTGATATGTTATATGGTATTTCATGAGTCCTTTTAGTTTTGCTTTCTTAACTAACTTAATGCTTATTCAGGTAAATTCACTTCCAGGTCCACCTTACTGACTTTTTGATTCTAGTTCTCAGTCATTTCTTCCCTTTGGCACAAAACTGATTGCACAGTATATATTGAAATCCTAGTCTTCAAATTTATGACAAAGTCTGAGAGTTCCAGGTCTTTTGCCAAGCTCAAATAATACACTTCTTAAAACCATGGACTAAATTATGTGCCAGTGAAAATGCTCTCTACTTTGTCTCAGTTGTTTTTGCAGAACAACCATTTCTGTAAAGCTCTTTCTCCTAATTTTTAGCTTAAACTTTTCATTAGACACAGGCCATTTCTCCCTGTCTCATCATCTTCTGAGACTGTACATTATCCTGTTACTTCATTTATAATGGGAGCATATTTATTTTCTGTGATGAAGGCTCCCCTGAGCCTTCCTTTTTCTTAGCTACCTACATAAAGTTAACTTCCTCAGTGGCAAATTAAGGACAGATTACAAGCAGCCTGGGAACCAGGCTCTGTCACCATGGGGGGCCGCCCACTCAGCCTCCTTCTGTTCAACCATCCGAAAGATGCAGCTGCTAAGCGAGCCCCAGCACAGGGCTGCTCTCCCCCTGCCTTCTCTTTATCTCATCAAGGGAGTGGAGAAGTCCCTTTCTCCATCAGAAACTGGTTGGGTTCGGATCCTGAGTTCTCTAGACTCTCCTCTTCTCCTCCCCCTACCCCAGCTGCCTACCATCTCCCTCCTACACCAAGGCCAGCAGTGACTGCGCTCCAAGACTCCCCCTCCTTCCAGAACTGCCTCTTGGTTTCCATAGCAACAGAAAATGTTGGTGGGAAGCAAAAATGCTGAACTGCAACTAGTGTTGGGGCTGAGAGGAGGAGGTGAAATGTGGGCCTCTCTAGAGGCTGCAGAATGAGGGAAAGGGGAGCACCCAGGTGAGAGCTGGGCAGAAAGAAGCCAGATGAGGAGCCCTCAGAGGACAGAAGGACAGGGAGACCCAAGCGGAAGGTGCATTGGCAAGAAGAAATCACACTGGTTAAAAACATGAGCTAGGAGGAAGAAACGGGAGGAAAGACTTAGAAAAAGTAATGCAGAATTCTAAATATAGTGAATGATTGAGGGGTTAGATTAGGTCTAAAACTGGGAATAGTTGATTTTTATTTCAAAGGTGAGTAGTGGAAGGCAATAAGTGTAATGCAAAAAAAGGGGGGGCTGTTACAGCTAAATAATAATATATTAAAAAAGTAAAAGCGATGAAAATGTACCTGGCCTTGTAAATGGGTGTCTCTACTTAACAGTCATGGGTTACTTATCTTTTCTGAGCCTGAGTTTGTCCTCTGTTTGCTCATCTATTAAAAGAGAATTATTATTATCTACTCCAAAAAGTTGTTGTGGGGTTCTAGTAGAATAAAGCACACTGAACGGCCACTCACAGTAGGTGAGGTAGTTTTGTTTCGTTTTTACCACTGTTTGAGGTTGAGGAATGGTATTTCAAAGAGGGCTTGGGGCTGGAAATTTAAGCCAAAATTCATGGCAAACCATGCATTGTTATATGGTTTCGTTGTTTATTTCAATTTTTCATGTCTGCTCAGTAGAAGTTATCATGGTAACATGAACCTGAGCACCTGGTGTCATCGCCACACTCAGTTCTAGCCCTTTCATCATGAAAATGGGAACCATCCCTTTCCTTCAAACAACTTCATCTGAGCTTTCAAAAAACCCTCCTATGATACTTGCTCATTTCCTCTCCCATATAGCACAGTACTGTTGGCCTCATAACCTCTCATTTCTTTTCTCTCTCCTTAATTCAAGAGGTTGCTGCAAAGATAATAGTCCATGTCCACCATCACGTTTATAGTGGTCCACTGATATTTTTTGAATGAGTGCTTGTGCCATCACTTCCATCAAGATTCCAAGACAAGAAAAGCTAGAAAACTTGTGACTTAACTAGAGATGCCTTAAAGTTGACTTTGCTATCTTAGAAGGATATGATATTACTGCAGTGGCTCCTTGTCCTGACACTGGGACGATAATAGTGACAATGACAACTAACACTTGAGCTTGCTATTCCAAGTGCTTTACATGGATGGACTAATAAACCTCACCTGAAGTCAATGGGATTAATATACAGTTATTGTCATACCTATTTCCACACGTGGAAACTGAAGGACAGAGCCAATACGAAAGTTACCCAAGATCACATGACTTGTAAGTCTCAGGGCTGGGCTTGGAATCTAGGCAGAGTCTATCCCTTTCATCACGGCACTGTGCTCCTTCTCCGTGGAAGAAATATCCAGGCTCTGCTAGGAACTGTGGCTTCATGCTATTATTATGGCTTTTTAGAGGCAACTGTTTTTTCCTTGCTTGGTGTCATTTAATGAATAAAGTGAGAATGTGTGACTATGCCCTCTGACTTCTATTTCAAGATGTATACTAAGCCCATTGGTTTTTCTCTTTTTTTCCCCTCTCTTAGGCCCCAATAAAAATCTGAAAAGGAATAAAAACCTCATGATCTCACAACTATGAAGATACTGGAGAAAAGCTATAGGAGTATGAGAGGTTTCAATAAGTATCCAGAAGTCAGAAAGAGCATGGAAAAGCATTGAATGGTGCACTAAAGTGGAGGTAGCCTCAGCCTGGGGTGTTTCCTGAATCAGAAAAGGAACCCAGGTTGCTCATTGGAACCCCAGAGGTTTCAGCATGAGAGAAGGAGGGTAGGGTGAAAGAAGAGACTGAGAAGTGGACAGAAAATGGGGACAAATTAATAACCACTTGTGTATAGAACAGCTGCCTCCCTCCCCCCAACACTCATTGCCCACCCCCTCCTCCCACCAGGCATTTCTCTCTCTCCTCAGGCCAAGAAGAAAAGAGATGCTTATTCTCTAAAGATATCTGAAAAACCTTTCTTCAGAGAACAAGAGCAGTTAGTGTGGTGGTATTTAGGACACCCTGATCATTACAGGGGCACTCTGCTCACTACAGAGTGAAGCCTGGAAGTCAAAAAAATGTGCCTATGTGTGCAGAGCTTCCCGTTATCCTTTCCACTGCTTCTTCCTGAAATGTGAACAGAAAACCACAAGCTACCAGTCATTGAAGGATAGCCTGTGGTACGACTGAGAAAGATTAAGCTAAAAACAAAGCACAACAGAAAGACTAAGTCTACAGATAATTCAAGGAGAGAATTTCAAAATAAAAATGACCATCCTCTAAAGGGTATCCCTTGACAGATTCAAAACAATGTTATATGTAAGGAAAAAGAAAAGAGTGCCATGAAAAAGGAATAGAGAAGAGGACAGGGCTTCGAGACATTAAATGTATTATTGCCAAAGTTAAAAAAAAGTCAATTTGGAAAAAAATCAATTTAGAGATTGAACTCAAAGTATAAGATAAAATAGAAAGAGATGGTAAATGTTAGGATAAGTGACACGCGGGAACAACTGAGGAAGCCTAATACCTGGCTAGTAAAAGTCTGCAAAAAGGCGATAGAGAACATGAAAGGAAGAAATTACCAAATAAATAATAGAAGAGAATTTCCCAGAATGTATCTTTATTTAAAGCGCCTAACAAGTGTGAAACAGGATGAAAAAGACACCCACTCAGTCACAAGTTAGTGACACATCAGGACACCAAGGATGAAGAGAAGATCCTAAAAACTTCTGAGAGGGAAAAAGGTCACCTGTAAAGGAATCAACATCAGACTTTTCCACAACTACATCAAATGCAACAAGACAAAGGAGCAATGTCTTTTAAGCTCTGAGAAAAATTAGATGCAGCCTGGAATTACACACTAAACCACAATATTAATCAATGACGGGGGCAGAATACAGGCATTTTTAGCTTCACAAGGCTCAGAAATTCACCTGTCATGTATTTTTTAGCTATTTCTTTTTGTTAAAGTTATTTTGAGTATATGCTCCAGCAGTATGAGGAAATCAAATCAAGAGAGAGGAAACATCCAAGAAACAATGGATTCAATTCAAGAGTGCAATGGAGTTCCAGAATGATGACTATGAGACAGTCCCAGAGAACAAGTGCAGCTTCGGACAGGAAGGCTGGGGAAAGGGGTCCCTAAGAAAAAGTAGGTCAGAAAAATAGGCAGTATGGTGGAGACTGTAAAAACCTAAGGACAAATAAAGGCAGAAATTAAAGAGAAAGGAAAAGTAATCAGAAATGACAGGAAAAAGAAAACACATATTAAAAATAAATAAGAGGTAAATGCTAGGATAATTCTCATGTTCCATTCACTGTGTGAATGGTGTGTGGCCATGATCATTGATGCCCACCCTCATCAGGGTGGGAGTAGGAGCCTAGGAATGGGGTTTTCATCCCTGATAAATATTCCCATATCCCATGGGGGGCATGGAGACAGAGAAACACTGTACTTCATGGCACCAGTGCAAGCTTGGACAATGAAGACTTCTGCAGGGACCACCACAAAGCATTTTTTCTATTTACCTAGCAACACTTGGGTCTCTAGTATCATGGGAAGACATTAGAAGCCAATACTGATGGTGGTGGAATTTTATACTAGCTCTAGCATGAAGACAAAACTAAGCTGATTTACTACATTTAAAAGTGATATTTCATAGCACCTGACTTTGTGGACCAAGATTCAGTTTGCACCTCTACTAGGGATGCAGGCAGGTAGGAGAGAGAAAAAATGATGGTATAAATGAGCTAAATCCTCACCTCCCATGTCATTTACTCTGTCAGTAAATGATGTCTAGAGTGAGAACTAAGGATATATGCATCTCATATGGAGATAATTTCCAGAAGCACTAAGCACAGAAATGTTTAAGGTATTTGTTTCTGGAAAGTGAGGTTAGGAAGGGGGAGAAGATATAGGACATTGTTTGCATTTAAGTTTTATTTGTTTTTTTTTTTTTAGGCATCACAAAAGTTTATTTCTGAAATCTAAATAAAAAATAAACACTGTACATTTGTTTTGATGTTATATATATACATAACTTCAAAAAATTTTAAAAGTGTGTCTTTTTCTGTCAATTCATCTGTCTAAATTCCCTTGCTACAATGGAGGTGTTTAAACTGTTCTTGTGTCTAGTGTAAACCACCTTCTTGGAAGAGGGTGAGGTGATAAATCAAATAATTAACCAGTCATGGGCACCTGCTCATCCCTTTGCCAAGCCTCTTCCTTTCTCATTTCAAAGAGTGCTCTCTAAGACACGAGGAAGACCCTATTTAGTACTGTCATTGTCTTGGTTGTGGGGTAACAGGAAGCTGAGGAGCCTTAATTTTCTGCATCTAGACTTTGGCTCTGAAGACTGCTATTGAAATGGTAACCTCTGATTACAGCTTTTTAATGTGCACTGTTTTCCCTGAGCTGGAGAACAATCTTCTGAATTAGTATCAATAAAATGATTTCTAACGGGATCTCTGACACCAGAAGTTGCCACTGACGCCAATGTAATTACTATCTCTGGACCCGGCCTTCCCAGGCAGCACAGATAATCACCTACAACCATAGGCTGGTGATTAGCCAGTCAGTCAACTGACATTGAGTGCTCACTGGGAGGTTCTGTGGGGGTGACAAGGGAAGAGAAGACCCTGCAATGACCATTCCTCAAGGCACATAAAACTAAAAGGAGCTGAAGATGCAGAGATTCATACGTATCAAAAGACAGAAATAAATAAACATATTCTTGGTTACACAGACAAGGTCCTGGAGATCCAAGTTGGATTGGAAAAAAAATGGACTCTCCCTGATCTGGCCCATGTTGACGTCTCTGGTTTTATGTATTGCCTCCTTTTGTTTTTGCCCCCTGCATCCCGACTGCACCCAAACCTCTGGATGTCCTCTTATGTGCCTCTATGCTAATTAGGTGCTGTTTCATCTGCCTGAAGGTTGCTCTATCACTCAGCCTTTGTCAGGCTGCGAATCTTCCCAATCCATCAAGAGTTAGTGTAAATCTGACCCCTTCTGTGGAGCCTTGCCTAAGCTACTCATTTTGATGCTTCTACTCTACTCTGAATTATAGTTCCAATCAGTTGTCGTGCTGAAGTAATCTGTCTGTTTTCATGTTTGTTTCTCCAGTACATTGTAAGTTTCAAGAGAGGAGGGGCTGGGTATGTTATTCATTCCAAAAGAATTAAAGTAGTTAATACATGTAAAATACTTAGAACAGTGCCTAGAATATAAGTGTTATATAAGCATTTATAATTATTATCATTATTATTATCATCATTATTATGATCAGTCTGTGTTTAGGAGCTTCAGGATAACGTCTGGCATGTGAAAGTGGCAGCTAAGCAAATGCTTCTTCATTTGAATTACTGGAATCTTTGAAACAAGCTGAGTTCTAGAGATGAGGAGATTGGTAGGTATTTTTGCAGTGGTCATGGTTCCAAAGTGCAAGTGAGGATGACGTCTTTAGATATTGGTAACATAAAGAAGGGAATACCTTTGAAGAAGCAAAGGATCTAACAGGTGAATAAATTTAGTTTTGGAGGATAGGAGGGTATTCCAGATGATATGAAACTATTGAACACAGATTTGTTGTTTCTTTGCGACAGCATACTAGCCCTCTGATGCGCTTGTTTGGAGAAACAGTTAATATAACTCAAGTAACTCCATTTTCTTCAGTATTACCTGGAAATAGAAGGCCAATCAGTCAGGCAGATGTTTCTACGCTCATCCTCCTTTGCTGTTTGTATGTGCGATGTGCTCGTGTGTGCTGCCATCTGGGTGAGCTTATCTGGGCACAAATAGGATGGATCATTAAGCTGTCTTTCCATATGGTGCATGAGTAACATCTGAACCATGATTTCACAGGTAGGTAGCACTTTCATTCACAGAGATATTACATGAACCCTAGGATTGTGCCAGATCAGTATTTCTTTTGTTCAAACACTACATGCATTTTGCAATCTCACCACATTTGCTTATGATTTCATTCAACCTTATATCATTGGCCCCATTCTTCTCTGTTTACACAAATCCTATCCAAGCCCATTTCCTTCAGAGAGCTTCCCTGACCACTCTGGCTCACAGACATCTTCTCCTTTTCAGGGCTCATAGAAATTCATAGATTCTAACATTTATTTCTCCCATGGTTATGTCCTATGCTGTGAAAACACTTACACTGTTGTCCTTTATTGCTATTTGAGTGTGTACAGCTATTTAGCAAACTTAGGCCAGTCTCCGCTCCCTGAGAAGACTGTAGGATCTTTAACAGGAGCCTCTATTATGCCTCTTTGTAGTCTCTGCCACAATTGGCACAGTTTGATGAGTACAGTAGGTATACAATAGGTATTTCCTTAGGAATGAATGGATAAGTCTCCCAGGAAATCCATTCAAAAAGATTTTCCTGGGAGCCCCCTCACAAATGCTTACCTACTTTCCACTTTCTATTGTTAACACATGTTAAAGGATAAAAGATGCAGGTTTTAAACACATAGATTTATATTTTAAAATGCTATAATCTTCATAATCTATGTTTATTAATATACTTCCTAGTATTTGTTCATATACTTTACATTCTGAATGCAAGTTTAGGTTAGGGATACTTGAGGACAAAGCTACTAGACTCTTGAATATTTAAATATACTCCTAAAAATTAATTATCACAATTTGATCAACCTTACTTAAGGGAACATCTTATTGCTGTGAGCAGGTGGGTGTCCTTGAGTATGTTTCTTAGGGAAAGTCCTAAATGCAGTCTAGTTCCTTGGAAGCCCACGGTACTCTGCCAACAGCACGCACTACTGCATGGCCGCTAAGCCAGAAAGGCTCAGTTCTTTGAGTATATGTACAGTTGATTAACCAGGGTCTGTGGTGAGTAAGAGTGAATTAAGGTGACATAACTTTCTAACATCCTCCAGAGTTATTTGATATAAGGTCATGAGATAGGTGGGTTGTAAGTGTTTTGGTGTTACTAGCATAATTCGAGTAAGCGTTTTCCTTGTATCCAGTGTATTATGAAGGCAAGAGCAATGAAGCCTTATGGCAATTTCTGTGTATCATTGTGCTGTCAGTAATTCCAAAGTGGCTTGCCAGCTAAATGGAACAGTCACCCTCATGATTCATTCCTACTGAAAGCACACTGCTAGCCTTAATCTGGTTCTCACCACAACCTTGTAAATTAGGTTTGCACTTGGGAAACTGATGCTCATGGAGGTTAAGTGACCAGCCCATGATCTCACACCAACTAGAAGGAGCCAGACTATGAAAGCAATCCTGTACCTTAAAGTGCAGTAGTCTTTGCAATTCCTACCGAACATAATGATTAAAAATCTCAAACAAACCCTTGACATGGTCCTGCAGTTTTACTCAATTTTCCTAGTAAATTCTCTTGCCCACTTTCTGAAATGACTCTATGTCTCCTCTATCTTCAAATCTTCCACATTCTTGTCTCATAATTCACTAGAAAATAGAAACCACTAGAGCAAATATACCTTCATATTCTCATCACTCTCTATAAAGATCATTACGTACCCATCTTCTGTCTTCCTTACTATTATAATAGGAACATCCCCATCAAAGACAATTCCTCCACTTATCTCTGGATTTCAAATCCTCTCACAGTTTTCATTCACTCAGTCCTTCTTTCTTCTCCAATATCAGTATCTCCATTTCTATCTGATCATTCCTTTTCATAGCCAAACATGACTCCAATCTTTCCTGTTTAAAAAAACCTCCCCTTGACCTCCATATCACCCTTAGCTACTTGCTTATTTCTGTGTCCTCATTCTCAGCAAAGCTTCCTTCAATAGTTGTGCACTCTAGTACTTCCTTAACGCAATGCATTATGGCTTCTGTACCTCTTACTCCACTGAATGTGCTCTTGTCAAGTTCTCCAGTGGCTTTTATGTTGCCAAATTGGTGGCTCTTTCTCTAGTCTCACTTCACTTGATCTCTCATCACCATTCTAGTCAATTGATCACTTTCTCATGGAAAAAATTTTGGGGAAATATCTTTCCACTTTTAGACACTTTGAATTTGAGGTGTCGATACAATATAGAAGTAGAAAATTTTTGACTTTGTTGAGTGTGAAGTCGCCTAAGGTGAATGTGTGGAGTAAGAGAGAAGAGATGAAAAGGGCTAAACCCTAGGGGACAGGAAGAGGCAGGGAAGTCCCAGAGAAGGGGTGACTACTAGGGCAGGAGATGCCATGGATACAGAAGCCAGGGAGGAAACAAGTGGTCAACAAAAACAAAGACCACAGAAAGATGGAGTAAATAAGGACTGGAAAGAATATAGTGTACTTGGAGAATTAAGAGTTCATTAGTCACCAGTTATAAATAATTTCAGGATGTTAACAAAGGCTAATGTATCAAGGCCTGACTATTGAAGAGCAAGCCAGCAAGTGTAGACATTTCTTTGGAGAAGCTTGGTTGTGACGGGAAGAAGAGAATCTAGAATAGACATAGGATTAAGGGAGGGTTTTGAAAAAAAAATAGGTTATATCTGAGCTTGTTCAGAGATTGCAGAAAAGAAGGCTTACCCAATGTCACACCACTTATGCTAGAACTGAGAATAGAATTTATTTAGTCTCCTGGATTAATTGAGATAATATATGTATAATAGTTTAAAGACTATAAAGTGCAATAGGAATTTAAATATGGTATTCTCATTGCTAGTACGTCATAATTAATTATCAGGAAATAAGTGGATTACATTTTTTGACTGTATAACATACCCTCCATTCCATTTCCCCCCAAAAGAACCTCATTATTATTTATCCAGCAGTTCTCAAATGATTGAATTGATATGAATGATCTTCTGCTTGCTTTTTCTTTTTTTTTTTAAGAGGGGGTATTTCTGGAGTAAATGTTGGCCAGCCTGTATTTTCTTTTCACTTGTTCTAAGCTAGCAGATAACTGTATGGGTCATAGTTACAGGCCTGATGAATACTAAATGCGCAGATCCTTCTTTACAGGATTACTCCTTCCTGATAAAAGAGTGTGTAATATAACTCCTGTCAAATAAACTTGAGACACTCTGGATTCTAGGCCTGTTATTCCCAGATCTCCTTCGAAACTCTGGAAGGAGAAACCTAATTCTTTTTGCCAACCATCTAAACAGACATTGGCTTGTAAACACAAGATGTTCCACAATGCTTTGGATATGAATCCTAATCATCTTTGCTCAGTCTGACAGAAGGTAAAAGTTTAACAATCTGAAATTTAATTCTGTGGACTCAAG